>NC_092333.1:145112500-145365000 GCF_046630445.1 Rutidosis leptorrhynchoides
ATTCCTTAATTTTATATTTTATATAATTAATATTAATAAATAATAATAATAATTATATTAATAATATTAATAAATAATAATAATAATAATAATAATAATAATAATAATAATAATTATATTAATAATAAAAATAAATAATAATGATACAAGAATCATATAATGATAATAATTATATATGACAATAATAATATTTTGTATTATTTTCTATTAATAATAACTATAAGAATAATAATGATATTAATAATACAATTAATATTATTAAGGATAATAATAATAATAATAATAATTGAGAATAATATTTATAATATTAAAAAAAAAATTATTCTTTTTAAATCTCATTTTTATATATTATATCTTGAGATTAGTATTAGCTAATTATAATAATGTATTAAATTACATGTATCAAAATCTATATGTAATCATTTTATTAGTGTTAATAATACTGATTTTAATATAAATCTTTATATTAATGAAAGTACTAATATTATAAATATGGGAATTATATTTTATCTCTTAGTAATGTAATATATGATTTAACATATTATTAAGTATGTAGTATTTAATAATATCCATTATGCATAATAACACATATGAATTGTTTAGTACTTATATATCTCATACCTATAATATTAATTAGATATAGCATCCATGTGCATATATATATATATATATATATATATATATATATACATATATATATACATATATATATATATATATATATATATACATATATATATACATATATACATATATATATATATATATATACATATATATATATATATATATATATATATATATATATATATTTTAATAGCAATTTAATTATTCTGTATATTATTTTGTATCACCTTTTACGTATTTAATTCAAATGTTTAAATTATATTATATAATTTCAAACTATTATAATTACTTATATATATATATATATACATATATACATATTTATTTACAAATAATTGTTCGTGAATCGACGAGCATAGTCAAAGGGTATTTGAATACATAAACATAGTTCCAAAATTTACGAGACTCCATATTACAGATTTTGCTTATCGTGTCGGAATCATATAAAGATTAAGTTTAAATTTAGTCAGAAATTCCCGAGTCATTACAGGAGCAAATGAAACTCACATTAGCAGCACATAAAGTTGTTCATCGTAATGTGACCGAAACTCGGAATATTAAATAATCGTAGATCTCAACGTAGGAAAGTACGTAGACGCAACGGAGACGATAATTACCAAATTGACCTCACGAGCATACCCAAGAACATTACCCATCACCTCTATAGCTATAACCCATAATTTCCTTAGCCCTATCCCTCTCTCAAAACGTGTTCTGAATTAATTCGCGTGTACCCATGTCGTAGTATTTTATGTAATATACTACTAATACTATTTTTAATACTACTAATAATAATATTTTAGATTAATAATAATAATCTTTATTAATATTAATAATAATAATAAATAAAATAAATAATTACCTACGGAGTATAATATAGGTAATATAGAGAGAAATGAAGAAATTTAAGAGTGTGCACAGAGTGAACGAGTTCGTTGCTTTATATATATGTGGCCTCACTTTACAAGCCATGCGATCGCATGGTTGTTGTGGGGAGAGCCCATGCGATCGCATGGAGCTCAATTCCAGCTGGTATCCACTCTTTTTTCCATGCCGACACTCCTTTTACCATATATTACATACATGTTACGTGAATTGATATATTAAAATATATATTATATTTAATCTTTAGAATTAATTAAATATTATATTATATTTATGCTCATGGTAAAAATATAATTTTTACAAAAATGACACGGTCGTGGTCTCACGACTCATGTACCACTTTCGGTTTTTCGAGCGCACTTTCGTACGTTTAGAAAACTAGCCTTTTACGTTACGCGATGTGCACCTTTATCAATAATTTGACTTACTCAATAAATTACCTTATAAAAAATGTAACTTATAAAATTGAGCGTTGTGGTCATTTACTTTTATAAATCAGTGACTCGTTGTTTATCAAGCTATATTATTTTAAATCAGGACGTTTTATGACTAAATTAATATATATACATTTTCATTTTAAAATAATATCTTGTACATAAATAACAGAAAATATTTATGTAATGATATATTAAAATTTTCACAACTTAATTGCATTTCAAAGTTCGTTTTAAATTTCGTTTAGAAAATAATATAACACGTATTGTTTATACTTTAAAATTTAATCTGGCGTAATCCATTTATGCGCCAACATTTATCAAACGTCCTAGATGACATATCTAAATATCAATCGAATCACGTGTTACCTAATTTGAAACTATGTATGTATCTTCAATATTTGTAAACACGTTTTAAATACACGTTGTGAGTTATCTACAACCAATATTTCATCTCACATTATTCAATCACAGATATCTTAAATATTCGAGTTCTATTCTATCGTAAAGCGTTTTCGCACATTTGAAGAATAGATTAATCAAGTATTATGAAATTCAATTCTCCACTAACATTTGACTGACACTAGATAAGTGATACTTTGTTCTCATTTGAAAATCACTTTATTATTATTCCGAATACCGTCAAAAAGAAATGATTTGTCAAATCAACGTGGACCTCATAACAGAGACTCGTAATCATAATTCAATGTATCTGATAATTCAACCATATGATATTATCTTTTAATCTCGTCGATAATAACTTTTATTGAAACAGAATACGTTCTTGTAAAGTATTTTATATCTAATACCTTGTTAACGTTTTCAATTACCAAGTATATATTATATATACATATCTATATACACAAAAATGTTCGTGAATCGTCAGGCATGGTCAAAGGGTAATTGATTACATGAATATGGATTTCAAAACTTTTCGAGACTCAACATTACAGAATTTGCTTATCGTGTCGGGAACATATAAAGATTAAAGTTTAAATTTGATCGGAAATTCCCGGGTCATCACAAGATCAAGCAAATCATTCTTCTTAGTCGAAACTTGAGGCTCGTGTGACACAACATCACTTTTCAATGATTTCGAACACTCGTCAGTTCCCATCTTATTTTGATCACCACCTGCGTTACCCACTGACACAATATTATCATCGCTAGGGTTTTTATTGGGCATGGGTCTCACAGGATCAGACAGCTGATCGTCATTGGATTCCGAAGAAGATTCATCCTGATCATCCATGTCTCGTGTTGTATCAACCGACTCTCCACCGATCTTTCGATTGCGTAAAACCCTAGTTGTAGTAGTCGCCGTAGAGGGAATATTTTTCTTCTTTTTTCCTCAAGAATTCTTTCCCATGATGGAAAAGACACGCTTGCACAACCAGATTAAGCGCTGTCAGAGAAAGTTTAATATTACGGCGTCGGAAAATTTTGAGTTTAAGAGGGAATAGCTTCCGGAGCAGCTAGGGTTTGGAAGGTATATTATATTCGAGACAACTTCTAGTAAGATGTTTTTTAGTTTTTTCATTTATTTTGTAACTAAATAAATGTAACCCAATCATTTTAATGGAACTTAGAACATTTTTAATTGTGTCTATGATATCACTGGAGTTTTGACATTTTTAACCGTTGTGTAAGGTTTTTTTTTTTTTTTTTGTCAAATATTGGGTAGGATGATGGTAAAATCTTAATAGAAATTGGATGGAAAAAAATAAATTATAATAAAAATATATATATTTATTAAAGGAAGTGACTGAATCTTTTTTTTATCAGATGTCTAACTGACGTCGTGGGCTAACGAAACTGACGCCCCGTTATAAGCCATCAATTTTCGTCAGTTTTGCCACATAATCTGACCGGATGAAATCGGACACACCGTTAAAACTGGTCTTATATGTTACAAAAATAAATTCACGAACAAAGAAATCTTAAAATCATATCGATATCACGTTACTATCATTTATGGCATCAATTGGAAAGGTAAAATTGGCAAAATGCAACTAATGTGCACCCCGTCATAGGTCACTTCATCACTTGTATACTTTGAAAGTCATGATCAACCACTTAAAACTAATACCATTGACTTTTGACCTTGACTTTCGATTTGTATCGACACAAAAATTTCCCCTAGTGCTTTATGCTCATCATCTAGTATCTTGAACCATAAGACAGGAACTGCTAAGAATAAAGACATTGCAGTTAGATCCCATCCTTAACTTTCATATGAGTTCTAGACCAAACCTAGCAACAAAAAAGGGCGTTCAAACCCCAAACGCAGATACATGATTGAATCGAAAGTCTGGTTAGGACCTGGTTTGATGCATGATCAAACAAAAACCACAGTTATAGGATCATTTAGATCCAAGCGTCCAGACCAAGTACTCGAAATTACATGCAACTTTCAGCTTTCATATATGGTTTAGAAGTAAAGATTTATTGTAATTGTGTATAGTGTATGATGTAATTACTAATCAAAACTATCTTCTACTATAAACACACAGCCATATTTCAAAAACTGATAAAAACATAACTCTTCAAAACTGAAAGTATCATAATGCTGTTAAGAGAAATTAAAACTTCCAACGCGTACGTTTCATATAAGTACATAAAGTTTGAATTTATTCCAAAACTGGACAAACAAGCATCATCATGATTGTAATATAAAAGACCATCAACACTTCAAACCTCCCTAGCCAAACCTGAAATATCAACATGTCCATCACGAGCTTCGGGTTTTGTAGAAGGTTCAATGGGTACACTCCGTTTTGAAGAAGGTTTGGTATCATCATTTAAACGAGGAGACCCAAAGATGGTGAAGTTAGAATCTTGTCCATCGTATGAATGAGGAGACCCAAACATACCAAATAACCCTTTTGTCATGTCTTCAGCAGCCTCAAAAAAACGTTCCATGTTGCCAAACAAATTACGCTCGATTGCTTCCATATCACTGCGTAGTCCAGGGAAGTTGAACGGCGCAAGCTCAGATGATTGCGTTGAGAAAGAAGCATTTTTCATCTCGTTTGTTACGTCTTCTTCTGTGTATTCTTTGTTAGACTGCACTACCTCAGGTGGCCTGCGCAGATAGAAAATGTGTTAAATGAGCAACTTAAAAAGACTAACTCACCTTCAATTATGCGAAATCCACAAAATTACCAATTTTTGTTCTAACGTAGTAACACTATTAAGCTATACAACTAGACCAACCAAATATATAATTATATAAATTCCTATGAGGAGGTCTCGTATGCCAATGCCAACCTATTATACCATCCCTAGCAACGGTAATCGTTTTTCGTAGCTATAACTACTTGTTATTTTTTAGTAACAGCAATACATTGAACTATCATTCCAACTTTATAGCATACGGACCACTGACTATATAATACGGAGTACTAATCTAGCTTTATTGCACTACACTTAACAAAAAATATCCTAAGTACATAAGTAGCTAACTCACACCATGCATTCTCAAGTTTTTTTAGAAAAGAAAGGAATGAAAGGTATGAAAATGTTAAATAGTAATTTGTTATGAGTACTTTACGTCCAAAATTGGGAGGATTGGTGAAGAAACTATCTATATGTGACTCATTTATTCATGATGATATTGTAACGTAGAGTCTGTTTACTTTCCACTTAATGATCAGTTTGTTTCTGTACAGCTCTTAATTCAATAAGTAAAATTATTATTTATTTATTACTTAATCTGTGTTTGGTCTGTTTAAAATTGGGAGAATTGGTGAAGAAATTACTATATGTGACTCATTTATTCATGATGATATTGTAACATAGAGTTTACTTTCCACTTAATGATGTGTTTGTTGTTTTTGTACAGCTCTTAATTCAATATGTAAAATTATTGTTTCTTTACCACTTAATCTGAATCTGAAGTTTGGTCTGTTTCTAGGAGACATAGAATCAGATACATCTTCTCATTAAGAGACAAATGGTAACATAAGCAAATTCAGAAAGAAAAAAAGTAAACATCCCCGTAGTGTCTTTTTTCTAATAAACCGTTTAAATTGCTAATAAATATCACTGTACTAGAATGTATTGTACTACCTATATGGATATAATTTAAACCATTTATTTTTGTTTATTTTTCTTTCTTATCTAATTGAAAAAATAGAAAATAAGTAGACATTTCTCCTTTTTAACAATTTCTATTCCTATCTTATACTATCCATACAACTCCAGAATATATAAAAAAAAAAAATGAGAATAAAGTATAAAGAATATCATGCCTCTAATTAAACCATATCACAAACCTTAAACTTCTAATTAATCATATATCGTATATTAAAATTATAAATAGAAACCCTAACCCTAACCCTAACCCTAACCCTAACTCTAACCCTAACCCTAACCCTAACGTTAAGCAAACAAAATAAGGAATCCAGTGCTTAAATACATCAATAAATACATCAATAAAGAGACTGAAATCTATAATCGAAACTCAAATCGTAACAAAATTTACCTTCCGACGCAATCTTTTAGAAGTTGTTCAGTTTTTTCGCATTTTTTGATGAATTTACCAGGTTCAACTTCTTCAGTTGTGCACTGCGAAGATATAATCTTCCTGGTGGAGCATACAGATTCAGATCTAGGGTTTATTTCGCCGGACGTATGATCATCGTCATCATCTTTCCATACCCAACCCATGGTTATTGTTATTTTGTTTTGGTTTTGCCTCTCGCGCTCTCTGGAAACAGACTTTATAACCACCTATGGAGCACCTTTCTCTTTATATAATGTGATTTATCAATTTATATTTGATAATGTTTAATAAAAAATAAATAAAAATGGGTATCGGTACAAAGTATAGTAAGCTTCAAGAAAAAGTTAATGATATTTGTTTAACCTCAGTTATTACTATTTACATTTAATTATTATTATTTATTATTTATTATTTACAATAATTCAAAATAACTCTATATAACGATAATTTTGGCATAGAATCCTTGAATTTGCCAACCACACATTCGTTAGAAAGAAACTACTCGCATCATCGCGCAAAGTGTTCCAAAATGTTTTAGCTTAACTGCTTGGCTAGCACGGATTGAAGGATACCAGAGGCACAACCTTGGAGAAAACTCCCCCCAAGATTTGAACTCGCGCCTATTTTTTTCAAGGATACGGACCCAGAACAAACTGATGCTTATTACCACTCATTCAATAGTTCGGTGGTAAAATAACTTTCTTATCATTGCCACGTCATATATCTCATGACTTCAAAGTCAGAGTAGCAACTCGATACCGTCAAGTTAATTAACCTCTGTAACTTCTGAATTAATGATCAATGATAATACATAAAATAGAAATAAAATTAAATCATATATATAATTCATACATAAACGACCGTCTTTCACCCTCAACTAGATGCAACCTGCAAGTTTTCTATATATAATTCATAAAGGGAATGCTACTTTGAGATATCTATCCCCTTAAGATGGATTGTGCTTTACATGTGTTTTCATTCATATAATTTTACTTTATTAAATGTTGCTCGTATATAACAAAAAACAAAAATGTATAGAATTAAAATTGAAAACAAAATATTTAAAAAGTCCGTATTATTTTATTTGTAGCATGCCAATTTTTTTAATAATGTAGCGAGACACGCCATATTCCGTGATATATGATATAACACCAAATTAACATTTTTTTTTAACGGCAAGTTTTGCATCAGTGTATCATTTATCTCAACGACACTTATCATTTGCACACACACGCGCGCGTTCGGGAGGAAACCCGGATCGCATTACAAGAACCGATCCTTTAACCATCCTGAAGGGCAGGCGAACCGAGTTTGAATCCTGAATGGATTCGGGAGAAAACCCCATGAGTTCAATCTGGATATTCATATTTCAGGCAGATTAATTAATAGGATGGACAGAGCGAGACTCGAACCCATGACCTAACTCTCAGCCCCAACACACAAGGTGAAGGGGATGCCGTTGAAGTCGCCCAAATATCATTAACTTTATTATCAAAGTGTCATTGACCGAACGGTATTGAGGTGGCATGCTGAGGAGGTCATGGGTTATAAATTATGTATATATTTGTATAAAAAATTGTGTTAGGGTCAGGGGCGGACCTATCAAGGGTCAGGGTGGGGCACTCGCCCCCAGTAGATTTGCAATTTTTAGTGTAAATTTTTTCGGTTTATCGATTTTGCCCCCGGTGGATTTTTTTTTTTTTGCCCCAAACTCTTCATATTTTGTCCCAAAACCTTCATATTTTGTCTCAAAAACTTCATATTTTGTCCCAAAAACTTTGTATTTTGCCCAAAAATCTCTATATTTTGCCCAAAAATCTCTATATTTTGCTCAAAAAACTCTATATTTTGCCCCAAAACTTTCATATTTTGTCAAAAAAAACTCTACGTTTTAGAAAAAAATTTCGGCCCCGGTGAAAAAATTCCCCGGATCCGCCACCGGTTAGGGTGCGTGTTGGGTGTGTGTTTGATTTTTTTTAAAAAATTCATTAACCTTTATAGAACATCTGTATTATTGTTTCAACTTTACAGTGTTGAACACGGAAAGATCCATTATATTATATTATATCCCTTTTCATTACATAAATTTATTGATATTTAGGAGTTATGTTATTATATTATATCCCTTTTCATTACATAAATTTATTGATATTTAGGAGTTATGTTATTACCTAGTTTATCCGTTTGTTAACTTGTTAAGCATTATTTTATTTTCATAATCAGTTAGTTTCGTCATGTTGTCTGTATTTTGATTTAGGCTAGTTTATCTGTGCCATTTGTTATGGCTTTGTTTGGATATTCTTTTTTTTTTTTATAGGTTGTACTTGTTGATTTTCGAATCGGTTATATATTAAGAAGTAATTTAAAAACAAAGAAGGTATCGTAACATTTCCATAACCGGTGGAACAAATAAATTGCTTTTGAATTCTATGATCAATACACATTATCATACAACGTTTACATGAACCAAATCAACCAGAACTTTCCTTTTTCGGCATGGATAGATACATACTCCACCTGAACTAGATTTCTCAAAAAGCAATACTCAAAACACAAATTTCTTATGATCGAAAACTAAGTTCAGTCAATACTCGATACATATTAACCCAATGAACAAAACATTCGCATCAAAATTTGTTCAGCGTGACAATGCAAGACAAAATTAGATAAAAACAAGCTTTAACATAATAATCGGTAGCATAATGCCATCTGACATAAGGTTTGCACAGCAAGACCTAATGTAAAACACTCTTAAACAGGCATATCAGTGCTTCTATATCTAATGATCTCCACACCTAAATAGTCCAGGGGACCAGGAACCGCAACATGAGGCTTTCCAACTACCACACGGACAGCAGTTATCTGTGAATGATTGTTCAAAGTAGTTGTTGCAATAAGTTGAGCAACTGATTCTAATAAGTTTTGGGAAGGACCCTCTACAATTGTTCTCACAATGCTGTTACATTCAACACGAAAATATAAATGAGAAGGGAAATTATATAATCAGCTGAATAGTGAAAAAAGGTAGGAAAATCATAAATATCTTAACGATATAAAGGTAACTGTTACCGATAGATGTCGGTGTAACTGACTGTATCAGACATGTTGTCAGACAGACCAGGAGTTCGAAGATCCATCCATGCATCTACGTCTATTAAAAATTTCTGACCGAGTTTCTTTTCTTCCTGCTTCACTCCATGATAACCATGGAACATTAGGCCTCGAAGTATCAGTTTGTCTCCTAATTTCCCCACTTCTGATGTCATTGCTCCTGAGTTTAAAATAGTGCTTTTCCGAATTAATATTCCATAGCATTATTATCGTCTTATTATTAAGTTCTTTGGTCATGAGGAACATTGGATGATATAAATAGGCATATTCTAAAAGTTCTAACTAAAAGAAGGAAAAACAAGAACGCAACTCCATGACAGAAAGATAACTTACTGCAGTTTCAAATACAAAAAACTTATATTTATAATTTAATTGTTACATCAAAGTTGAACTCAGATATTATTATCAACTTAAACTTAGCAACAAACTCCGTGCAGCCTTGCCCAATAACCATCAGCTTAAAAATTTGAGGACTGTACCAAGACTATGGTGCTAGTATTTATTTTCTTAAATTAGTTTCAACACAATAAATATACTTGCATGAGAAGATAACAAAAAGTGGTGAAGAAGCATATCAACAGGAGCAATCATTTGGAGCTTAACAAACAGACAACTGGAGACGGACTTACGACATGTGCACTAAATTTAAGCTTATATGACCCATATTTTTTTAACTTTGTAATTGGAGTTAAAAAAGATTCATAACCAAATCTTTTCGAGGCAGGTTTACCTGTTCACGTTACCTATTTTTTCGAACTTCGTAAATTCAAGTGAGAAAATTCATACATAGCAAAAAAAAAAACGTTTGGATAAAGTTTTCCATTCTCTGGTTACCTGGGGAGGGGAAATATTTTTACTTGGATGTACGCGGTCTAACCGATATATCATATGACTGTTTCGACCCTTTCCGTGGCCACCTCAAGATGTGTTGTTAGTGAGGCTTAAAACATGAGACCTCTTGTAAAGATATCAGGACGTCAAGTACTGGGCCATTTTGTGAATAGCTCGACAACCAAAATAATGAAGATATAAAGACTCGTGCTAAATGTGTGTGCATAGTTGATAGTTCTACCCCCATACTGCAAATTATACTATAATAGTACAAAGTACTACGTATCAAATGTCTAACTTGAGCACATCATAAATAACAAACTATATCATCCAAACAACATGTCAAAAATATACTTCATACAAATTAATTATAACAAATATGATTAGCTTGAAACCAATAGCACAACTGCAAAAGGAACATCCAAATAAAGAGACTTGGTTGTAGACATGCTTTATTTTTACTGTATCTATTATCCAATCATTGTGATAACATGTAAGCACATATTAACAATACAAGCTACACAAATCATGATACTATGAACATCATATACCACTAGTAAAAAACGCATTGATACACAAAATTACCAACAAAAAGGTATGGATTCAGCTCCTTTTAGGTGAATAATACCATATTATAATCTAAGATTAACTGTCGCAGTGCATTTGTAGAGTTACTTTCATTAGGTCATTTCATCGAACACTTGGTGTTCTTTAAATAAGGGTCATTCACATCTTATGTTTTACCTAGTTTATGCAAGTAATTGATACTCCATGTTGTAAACCCATTCGAGAACAAAAAACTGACGAGCAACACCCCAACAAAGACAAAGAAATTTTCATTTAATTATTATGATAACAACAAGTAGAAGAAGGAACATACCAGTAGAGGAAAAGAAGAAATAATAGGAGCTTGAACAAGTGATGATAAATTTAATAATAGGAGCTTGAAGTTAAAAGTTGGAAGAGTGGAGGAAGCAAACTCTTTAGTGGATTGCCATTTCCGATTTATTTAGTTTTGTTTATTTATGAAACCTCTGAATTCACATTAAAATTCAAGCTGATTTTAAATCCGCTATAAATCGTGTTTTGAATAGACATGTTTCAAGAGATTTAATCAGCGAAGCTAATCCTAGGTCTAGGTCAAGAAAAAAGGTGAATAAGTCTTTCACTTCGGGTACTTATAAACATTGATGACTTGGATTACGGGGACGCAATTCAAAACTTGTTTTGTGGGTCTCAAGATGGTAGAGACAGTGGTTCATCGAAAATCTGGAATGGAAAAATGTCTGTGGAGGCTTTCGCAGCATTCGATGAAATGATGACACGTTTGGCCGAGGAGAGCGAACCGGGAGATGGATCCGCCAATGTGTTATCTTATAAGATAGAGAATCGGTATGGGAAGAACATTTTGAAAGAGACGGTTAATGGCAAGTTGAAAAGGGCGGGACCTAGAGGTTGATTTCACTTGGTTCGTTAGGTTTGGATAGTGTTTTTATCTTGTAGTATTCGTTTTAGTTTTGGTTAGTTTGTAAGGTTTTTCTTGTTAGGGGAGGCTCGTTTATAAATAGTTTTCGTTAGTTGGTTGATTTCTATGTGGCGAGCTTCCCCGCTTTCCCCCGTTTATTTGTATTCTTTGTTGATGGCGTTTTCTTTTGGAAAACAACCTCGTTTCTATATGAGTTTTGTTTTTTCGCCAAAAAAAAAAAAAAAAAAAAAAATCAACTATAAATACCAATAAAAAGTAGCTTAGTTATCTAGGCATTGTTTTGTTTTATTAGATATGTTGTTTTTTTTGTTAGTTTCGTGTTTGGCTTGTTTGTTTCTCGTGTAGGTTGTTTAGTTGCTTTGTGATTGTCTTTCTTTGATTGCGGGTTTCTCTTTGTGACCGGGTTAGATCAAGACTCGGGTTTAGATAGCTTATTCTCGATATTTAGCGTTAGAGTTCGTTTTTTTACTTCCGAGCCTTGTGGTTATCTTTCGCTCCGATTGTATCTCTGTTTGTTTTTTCATCTTTGATGAAAAAACTTCATTTTAATGTTATCGTTTTTTCACAAAAAAATAACTACGGTAATAATCTTGAACATTAGACATATAAATTTATATTTACTTAGGTTACTACCAAACGTACTTCCTCCCTATCATTAACTGTCACATCAAAGCCACATCATCATTTCTTCACCAAGACTAACACAAGACTAAACACTCTCAATAATGACATACTTCCTCACATTTTTTTAACTATATTTTTTTATTTAATTAAACAAGCTACAATCATTTAAGCTACGCATACAACTTGTTTATTCAATTAATCCGTGTTGAGTTATGCTTTGTGAAGACAAATAGGAAGACTAAAGGATGAGGGCTAATCCCATCCAAGCCCTCCTGGACTGAAGTAGGGCGGTGAGTGCGATGTATGAGTTAGGATGAACTGATGAAACGTTATCCTGATATTGATGTTCATTCTTAAGGCCAAGAACGTTTTCAGAGAGAGGCAATTGATACGATCCCAAATATTCTCATTCAATTCACTGGCCATTTCAACCAACTCCACAAGCTACTAACGTGTTGCAACCTAATAAACCAGAATGTAGTTTGTTACAACCGATTTGCTTCAAGTAGTGATTAATAAAAATTAACAATTCAACTTTCCTTGATGTAATCTTCTTTCTCAAACTATGTAACAATTCCTTATCAATACAGTACAATTGCACGATTAATTCCAAAGCTTTTTCTTCTTAATTGAGTTAGTCGTTTGTTTTATGAGCTTTCGGGTTGAGAGTTAAACTTGGTTAGTCGTTAGTTTAACTCCGATCAATTCGATCCATGTTAAACGTAACAGAAGGCATGGAAGGGTGTAAATTGCTCAATGCTTTCCTTTTCTTATTTCTTTAAAAAGAGATGATACAAAGTAAAAGAGAGATCTCACGGTCTACATTGTATCAGTTGTACTCTACTTAGATTTTCGGATCTATCCATTTTAATTTTCTGTTTTTAAAAAGAAAAGAAAATCAATAAACCAAAGCTTATTTTGACAGACAACCCTTACCATTTTTATTGGCAAAAAAACGAATATTCATATAGAAAAAAAGGTCGTTCACCCGGTACCAGGTCTCGCGCTCGAGAAGCTTGATTACCAGAGGTTTTACCTTCTATGGGGGAGCCAATGTGCTCGTTCATAGAAGGGTTTCCTCGCTTACAAAAAAAAAAAGGTCGTTTTCCAAAGAAAAATGCCATCAACAAGAAAAACAAAAAAGACGGGAGAAACGGGAAAGCTCGAACCTAGAAAGCAACTATCTATAAACGAGCCTCCCTAACAGCCCGAAAAACCAAAAAGACAAACTAATCAAATAAAACCGAATACAACACGAAAAAAGGAATGACACCAAACTAACAAACAAGACGAACCCGACCACTCAACCCTTACCTGAAATCCAATGCGACCCTTCCCTAAACACTGCACCTCTGCAATGTCCAACCATTTCTTGTGAAATCGTAGGGAGTTAAGATTAAAACCCACAAAAGCTCTTACTTTCATGATGAGATTATGTTAAACACCGGGCTAGATCCACAATTGTAGACGGAAGATTATGTTAAACACCCCAATTTGATGGGATTCATGTAGTGCCTTAGATAACTTTTTCCATTCCTAATAACCCACCCATAAACAAATATACAATAACACTTTCGAACCTATTCCACATTCCAAAACCTATCAAACAACACACCTGCTTAAGAAGAAACAAATAAGAACACAATACTTGGTCAAAAAGCAAGCAAGGCTTGTCAACTCAAGACTATGAAATGATGTCTAAAAGCTGAAACTATTAGTCAAAGAAACTAAGATTTGAGGTGGCCAATGACAAAACTTTAGTTTAATCAAACCACATGTACAGCACAGGCCACCCTAACTGTTATAAAAAAAAAAAAAAAAAAAAAAAAAAACTATTTCTATCAGATGTAATGTCTAATAGCGAGCAAGTCTACACAAGTAAAGCCCGCTAATTAAAGACTTTTCCTTTTTTAACCTTTAAATCATTGGGCCATATAAGTTAGGAGACTGTACTACACAAATTTCTTCAACTAACAGCTGCACATTGATGTATGTATGTATGTATCTCAAATTCTCTTGTAAAATAAAACATAAGCTGCAGATGTCTTGATTTGGTCTTCACTAATAGGGAAAACCTGGCTGTCATTAAACTCATACCACTGCTCACCACACTGCATCAACAAATACACATGCTAATGACTCCATATAGCATAAACAAGACTTTTAATTATACCTAGATGTGGTGAATTGGGTAGGCGACGTAACAGGTCAACATGGGTTTAAAGACATATAGATGACTGAAACTGCTACTTACTTGAGCAAAAGCAGTGTAGTGGCCACCACCCAATCCGCCATAATGATTACTGACCGCATACAGCTTGTAGCAGAACGATGGCTCGCAATTCTTATGAACAGTGAAATTTGAAAGGTCAAAGCCATCAATAGGAAAGTCAACAAAAGTTTCCAATTTGTCTGAGAGAAACTCATTGTATGAAAATCTCTTCAGATGAACAATCAGAATCTCGGGTAATCTCCAAAGATCCAACTTTTTGCTAGCTTGACGATGTATTTCACATTTAGGACAATACCTGAATATATTAAGCATTAATTCATCATAAGTCAATATCCACAAGAAGGATAAGTGGCAAAATGGGTGGGTCAGGTAACGGGTCTCACAGTTTTGGATCAAATGTGTTTCTGGTAGCGTCAAAAATGGATGGATTAAAGCATGTTTAGTGAACTACCAAACGATTTTGATCCAATTTCTTAACTAATAGTCAATGATTCAAATATAAGTTCATAAACGCTGTTATGATAATAATAGTTTAATTTTGTGAAATAGTAAAATTAGAATGCCAAAACAATTCAAACAACTTTTACCCAATTTGACCGGTATCCCTTTTTATCTTATTCATTATTTGAGCCACCAGTATAACCAAAACAAAAATTGGCCCAGTCGTAAACACATGTGTCAAAATAGCCACCTTCGGGTTTATAGCAACATGAAAGTAGCATGACGTACCACATGTCTTCGGGCCCCAACGGTTCTTCCTTCAAGAAAGCTTCAAGACATTTGTATAATGATACCGATTCTGGAGGCTTATTTGTAAATAACGGAAGCTCACCAGTTCCAGGTAAACGGCTAAGAATTGTAGTATCGTATCGTTTCATCATTTCATCGGACCAAGTAACAAGCACGTATATTTCATGTGATGACGGGATTAAAATTGGTTCATCCATCACGATCTTGGATCCTTCTGACCAAAGGCCATAACGTTCATAACGAAATTCAAAGTTTTCATTTACTTTACTGTCTGAAACATCACTGTTTGACATTTTATCAACTTTATCATCCATATCAGAGGTATCAATAATTGCCAGCTCATCTACTTTATCATCTATTTTAGTATTTGAGGCATCAATTATTGCCATGTCATCAACTTCTTCATCAATATTGATGTTTGAGTCAATATTAATTGTGAAGTCATCAACTTTATCATCCATGTGATCATCTTGATTGACAATTTCTATAAGATCGTCGAAAGCGTCTGCAGAAAATTCTTCCGGATTAAGAAACGGTTGGAGTAATTTGAGAAATGTTTTATGTATCTCAAAACCGTCGCTACAATCAGGAATCTTGGCTACTAAAGGAATCCCAAACTTCTTCAAATGTGGAAACCCTAGACTAGTTAATCTGAATCCCAGTAAACCGCAGTAAGTAGATGCTATAACCAAATTTAAACTAAAACATTGAAAATTTTGACCTAATATCACATTAACTAAAACTGATGTTATATACGTATTTACACATAGTAAAAGGCTCAATAAATTTCTATATGTAATAGTAAAGTGTTTAGTTAGGTCTTAATTACATGATAGAACAGATTTATCTTTGTTTAACAGTTTATATTAATGCAGATTTATATTATAGCATACAAAGCAATATAGTTGAATACTTATATTGTCATTTCATTCGTGTAGGTAGGTCAACCAAATATGCAGATGCAACATTTTATTACCTTCTATCTAATCGGACCCATATAATAGATTAGAAAAATCGATACAATAAAGAAATAAATGCTTACACTTCAGAAATATGTGTAAACACAACCAAGGGCAATGAATCCTCATCCTTAAGTAGCTTGTAAGCAACAAGCAGATCATCATCCCTAACCAACTCTATAGAGTCGTCTAATTTATCCAAGAAATGAAGTATGTGGTAGTTGTATATCTGCGCACAAATGTACACAAAATAACATAAACTTTTGTATATAAAGAAACACCCAAAAGCTCAAAGAAGGTTTCTTGGCACGTACCTCAGCCACCAATAAAGTTTCATTGCTCCCCAAAGAACAAGCAGTGCTCAAAGCCTCAATAAGATCCTTAAACTTTCCAATTTTGGGGACAGTTACGGTAACTGGAATTGGCAAAGTTGACCCGTCAGTGCTCAAAACGGTCAGTGTCATAGTTCTCATTGTTGGTGAAGGCAAGGGCAAAGAAAGATATAAGAATGGATCAAATGTAACAGAATGCTTCTTGCAAACAGGACATATCAATGTTGACCGATATTGCCCCTACACCAAGTGTAAAATAATATGTTATTGCGGGTCAAACTACATAATATGATAAAAATCAGAGAATGATTAATCAAGATAACGAAAATATTATTCAACTGACCTGGCACATGTCGACTATTATGGAGTCATTGCGAGCTAAATGGTTCCGCCAGTGTTCATCCGCTACTTCTTTGTCCGAAACTCCATCGACATACTTTATCTCATTATAAGGTTTGGTTTTAACACGATTTAAATCTTCATGCAGTCCATCCAGTAGAAAAGCAAGAAACTCCTATATTAAATGTAAAGGGTTGGAAATGAGATGAAAATTATCATATTAAATTTATTAATTAAGAAAGATTAACTAGAATATTATTGTATTTTGTATTTTTAAAAGAAAGAAAAAAAGGAAAAAAAAAAAAAAAAAAAAAACTTGAAAATCACCAACTTGGGAATCATGCTGATTGAAGCCACTAAATTGGGGAGCGAAACCACCTAACCTTGACTTGAATGCTCGTGGCGCCACTGAGGTAGCTCGGGGTGTCCATAGCTGCCTTATCAAGTCTCCAAATGCGAGAGCAAGTTTGCCCTGGTCAACATGTTCAAAAAGGTAAATTTATTAATATGTATCAATACATAAGATTCAAGTTTTAAGAGCAATTACAAACTACATACATTCTTGCCCAAGGGGTTTTCAAAGTTTAGATCTTTTCTGAAATCACCAAGAAAATAATCAACAAAATGTGGGGTATGCGCCAAGCACTGAATAGCGCTATTCATGTAACACGTGTTTCCAAGATTGTACAATCCGGTCAAACCCAAGTTATAAGCTTCATTATATCTATTATCAAGTAGTGGATGGTGAAATTTAACATGTGAGTTGACTTTATCAGTGTGTCCATTCGCCTTCACTGAACTATTCAAGTCTTCAATTGGCATCTCATTTGCTTGTTGCATAACATCAAAATATAATCCATAAACTTGCAATTTCAAGAAAATCTGGAGTTACATAAATTAGGGAAGTTAGTATCTGAGAATAAATAAAATTAACTATAAAAAACATTCCAAATAAAGTAACCACCTCTTCATTTACCTGTTCGGGTTTATCAAAAAGTATACTTCTCCCTTGAAGATAAAAATTAGTTATTTGCCCGGAAAAATCCCAAATCTTCAAGGTAGATACGACACAGAATATTTGGCAGGATTTATTAAATGCTCCCATTTCATTACCCTGTACAAGAAACATACATATATAAAAAAATAAGCAAACAATATAACACATTAGCAGTCATATGCAAATCCATAATAACGAAAAACTAGTTATATACCTTTTGGCTAATTCTGACAATCAATGAATTTGTTCCTGAAATTGAAAGCTTGACTTGCAAGGTAAACAAGTCTACCTTGTTGTCTTCTGTAGATACAAAGTGGCCAACATTTTTCATATCGTAGTGCCTGCAGGAAGAACGCGTAGTTGAAGGCAGTTATAAAGATTGTGAGATGTGAAAATGAATCTAAACTCATTTCTTGTTTCTGAATTGGAGATATATATATATATATATATATATATATATATATAGATATTATAATAAGATTATCGGTATCTTTCTACTTTGTGATATAATCTTTTGTGAACTGTTTATTCTTTTACCGGACTATATGATATTAAATGTAGCAAGTATTATGTGGATAATGATGATACAAAAGAGTGTAAAGGCTGAACGGTCATTCCTGACCCGGCAAAGATGGATACAGAATGCACAATATAATATAAGCATCCTCTGAAGATTGTAATAAAATCTAGCTGCTAAGTTAAGTGAATGATCTTTCTTTACTAACATTATAATCTTGCAGTTATATTTATATCATAATAGCATGCCCCAAGGTAGTTAGGACGAATATAATACGGAGTATTATCTACAAGCAAATAAAAAACCTAGTTATGTATGTGAAAGGAAGCAACCATATTCTGACCATTTAAGAGACCGATAAAACATCCATTCTGAAATCAGAGCATACTCTCGTCCCGAAACCCCTAATTCCTCCTCCACATTCTCACAATCATCACCATCATCTCCACTTGTTCTCATTTCCAAAACAATCTCCTGTTCAAACTCGTCCAAAAAACCTGCATTCGCATCGTATAAAACGCCATCAATTCCACTAAACAACGCTTCACGTGCCTCATTCCACCACCTGCATATCCAAAACACCAATCCATACACACCTAATAAACAACCAATGCTTCATCTAATAAAAAAAAAAAAAAAAAACCCCTAAATTACATTCAGTTAATCAAATTAAAAATCGAACATTTGACCTGTGATCAACAATGTAAAGCCGCTCATTGTCTAAATCAGATAGACTGTGAATTGACCGGAAGTTATTGTTTCCGAACAATGAGCCGCTAGCTCCGTCGTCATAGGTGCTGTCATCTGAGGAGGAGAAGAAGAGTGAATCCATTTGGAGAAAATTTAGGGTTTTGGAAATTAAATGGCGAATATTGGGGATGAATTTTAAAGACAGGAAGTTGAAAATGAGAGTGAAAATGAAGAATTGAGTGAGTCGATTTTTGAGACCATGGTTCATGAATAGTAACAACAACACAATGGTAAATAAAATGATTCTGATAAATACTGTATAGATAACTGATGATGATGGTGATGATGATGGTGTGAAGAAATTTAATAAATTAATTTTTTGATTTTGATAGTGAGGAAATGGAAGACTCCTGCTGATTTTGAATTCAGTGTCTGTTTGACTTGAAATTGTGTTTTTCTGGGTAAACATTTACACATTTACTACCAAAAAACACTTTATTTAATTATTATTTATTATTATAATTATTGGTTAATCTTTTTGGTAATTGGCAGTATTATTTGAGATGTTACTCTGTACTAAAACTAAGAAATACAGTAGAGATATTGGCTTGGTTTGTTAATGTGTTATTGGTGATTTAGTGTTTTTTGGCATTGTGTTTGTCTTTATGCTTCGTTTTATTTATCTTTGATTTAGATTGTGTTTATGGGTTTTAGTATTGTTGGATGCGTTTTGATTTAGCGTATATTTAGATTGGTTTAAGTTAGTTTACTCGTTTGGAGCCATTAATTGTTGTTTTCTATCTTGTATCGGTTTGGAGATCTTTCATCTATTGATGAAGATCCCTGTAATTTTAATAGTAAATGTTATTTTCGTCATAAAAATAAAATGAAGTGGTCTTAATATAGCATTTATTCACTTTACTTATTACTACTATATCATTATATAAATTATAAATAAGATACAATATGATATATAATTAATTTTTGAAATAAGATTGGGTTAAAAATATTACACATATATAATTAAATTAGTGTTTATTTATTACATAATCAAATATTAATATTATTATACAATTGTTTAATATAATAATTATACACTAACTTATTAGGTAGTACAAATTAAAATTTATAGTATGTGATATTAACTAGGGAGTGAATATGAAAGTAAATGTAAATGTAATACTGTTATATATATATATATATATATATATATATATATATATATATATATATATATAGCGGTAGGATCAATGGGGAAGTAACCAATCGGGGGGAAACGGGGGGAAGCAAAAAAAAATTCGTTTTTTTTGAAATTTTTTTTCAGACATCAAGATCACACGAAAATATGAACATTTAGAGAAGACACTTCGTGATGAATGTTATTATTTAGGCGAAAAAACGATCGACAAAAATTACATTCAAGATAATATTGTTCGTGAAGAATGTTAACGTTTTTTTCTTCATATTTTGTGAAGTAAAATTTAGCCCGATTTAGAGTTTAGGGTTTAGGGTTTAGGGTTTGGTGTTTTGAGTTTATTTCATAAACCCAAAACACCAAACCCTAAACCCTAAACCCTAAACTCTAAACCATTCGTGTTAAAAACTCAATCGAAATTCTAAATCTAAACCCTAAATCTAAACCTTAAACCCTAAATTTCTAAACCCTAATATCTAAACCCTATAAACCCTAATATCTAAACCCTATTATCTAAATCCTAATATCTAAAACCTCAATATACGCTCGAAAAACACGATAATTGTTATATATTAGTTCTTCGAGCATTTTTCCGCTAAAATAACAACATTTATCACAAAGTGTCTTTATTAAATGTTCATATTTTCATCCAATCTATAATGTTCGTGAACAAAGTTTTTTCAAAAAAGAAAAAAAAAAGATTTTGCTTCCCCCCGCTTCTCCCCGATTGGTTACTTCCCTCTTGATCCTACCACTATATATATATATATATATATATATATATATATATATATATATATATATATATATATATATATATATATATATATATATAATACTTTAACTATTGTAGTATAATGTAATATTATAAAATATAAAACCGATAAACAATAATTTTGATAGTTGCTATTATTTATATATATATATATATATATATATATATATATATATATATATATATATATATATATATATATGTAAATTAAATGTAAATATAAATCTATAATAATTTTTAAGAATCAAAAGACGATGTATATATTTATGTATTATATAATGTTTCAAGCTTGTATTGTCATATAATGTTTTATTTTATGTCACTTCTTACTGTTCATTTTGAACAGTTTTGTTATTCAACTTTTTTCCTCTCTTAATCACGCAAGCAATTAAAGACTGTTGATTTTTACTTTGACTTTTTATGGCTACATTTGCAATTGATAATACCATCTTTTCTTTTACATCAGATAAAGCACAAGGGCACTGCCACATGTCATTATACTAATCACCTTCTAATTTATTAATCCACGTGTTAATTACAGATTAGTGGAAAAAATTATTCCTAATACTCTGACATCACGACACATGTCACACAAAAACGCGTACGCACAGTTAATCACGCTAATCAGGGCTACAGTTTCAATCTCTCTATCCTCTCTCTTCAAAAAATAGATCTAACACCTACAAGTTTTAAATCGCGATTCAAAGGCATTTACATATTCATGTTAGGGTTTGCAGCGATTCAAAGGCACTTATAGCGATTCAAAGGCATTTACAGATTCATGTTAAATCAACGGTGCCCTAAATAATTTTCATCATAAATATACGGTGAAAGGTAAGGGCTTCATTCCTGTTTATTATCATACCCTAAATGCTTTTATTGATTCTAATTTTTATATTTGTTTAATTAAAATCATATGAAACTAGGGGTTTGTTGCTGTAATTTAAAAGGGTCAATTATCACGATCCAATCATCCTTTGGCTCATGGAAAAATCCTGCCGAATCATTCTCTCAAAACGAATTGTAACGTTGATAAGTAAATGGGTCAAGATTTGTACTTCGGGTTTCTTTGATATTTTTCTCCTGAATCAATTTTTCGAATCAGATGTGGCGGTTTCATCTTTGCATCACTACGATTTGTACTCCATGTTTGTTAAAGATTACGTAGATAGTCTATGTGAATTAACGGACTAAGTTAACCTTCATTAGGGTGAGGGATGAAATTGGGACTTTAAAATGCTTTTAAGGATGAAAAATGGAGAAAATAATACACGGGTATGAAACGGGAAAAAGTGAAAAATACAGGGATGAAATGGGCAATTTTGTCTTAAATAAACTATTAATCTTTAACTTTGACTTCAAGCAATTGTCCCGAGAATTGTTCCACATCATTTTCAGGTCAATCTTGATGGCGGTAATCTACAAACGTACATTGGGCCATCGACCGACAAATGTTGTCAATGGTGGACTTAACATCTAACCATCCCATCGATATCATCATATTGATGTTGGTTATTCACGATAACCGAACCGGAGTATTAAATCCTAAGATTCCTAAGTTTCACATTATTCACAATCAATAGTACATATGCTTGATTGGATGGCCTTGTTTCGTGATAACCATATTTTTTTTATTGATATCCATATGTTCCATATAGTACAAGAACCAATGAAGCGCAAAAACTGAGTCATTGATACCCATACCACATGCCATTCAAAAGTAATTTGTGAAATCGTGGAAGGCAAAGTCCATGAAATGTTCCACCAAGAAAAAACGTCGTCCATATATTATATGAACATGTACAAAAAAGCAAAAAATAATGTACAGACTAAGGCTCCTCTAAACACCTTATGCAGTTAATCGAGAGGGATCATGTTACGCAGACTTAAAACATGTTACACGAAGATGCATCCTTGTCTCGCTAACTGATAAAAGATCGATGTCTTTGATGAGACTAAATTAATCCACGCAAATGTTACCCATGAAGGAGTTTGATAATTGTTGGACATCACTAATATTCTTATTTCACATGAGACCGTATATGCGTAAGCAGATGACGAAGTCCAAACAAATCATCTCTTATGGGGTGGATAACCACATTTGAAAGCACAATCAACGGATCATTAGCGTTTCTAGAGTGGTAGGTGTTAAAAGGAATATCAATGCGTAAATTCCATAATGTTTGAGCATCACCATTCATAGAATAAAAGTAAGTGATACTACTTGATTTCATGGATTGTTAAAGAAGGCAGGGATGTTGGTGCATGTAATCCCCAGTTCTATAAACTTGTAATCGATCTATCGTTGGCAATTGTTATATTTCAGTCATGTATGCATATTGGTTATCGTTATAATTGTGTGAAGTGTTTAACCAATGCTGTAGGATGGTTTTGAGTTGTTTGGTTGGCAACTCTGACCATCGACCAATGGAAGGCACCATCGGTCGAGGGACAAGGACCATCGGCTGATGGTCGACCATCGGCTGATGGTCAAGGACCATCGATCGAGGGTCGTTGCAAATATATATAAATAGAGGTGTCAGGTTTCATTGTTAGTTTACGAACCCTACACGTCCTAGCCGACTAATACACATCTGTTATCGTCCCTAGCAATACCCAACCGATACTGTAGAGACCCTTCCTAATCCATCCGGACAACGTCCATATCGATTATAAATGATTCACAACAGTTGATTACATCGCGAGGTACTTGACCTCTATATGATACATTTTACAAACATTGCATCCGTTTTTGAAAAGACAATCTTTCATTACATCGAAAGTTGATGGCAGGCATACCATTTCATAATATATCTAACTATAATTGACTTAATAATAATCTTGATGAACTCAACGACTGGAATGCAACGTCTTTTGAAATATGCCATTAATGACTCCAAGTAATGTCCCTAAAATGAGCAAATGCACAGCGGAAGATTTCTTTCATACCTGAGAATAAACATGCTTTAAAGTGTCAACTAAAAGGTTGGTGAGTTCATTAGTTTAACATAAATAATCATTTCATAATTTTAATAGACCACAAGATTTCATATTTCCAATTCTCATAAACATACGTCCCATGCATAGAGACAAAAATAATCATTCATGTGAATTGAACACCTGGTAACCGACATTCATAATATGCATATAAGAATATCCCCATCATTCCAGGATCCTCCTTCGGACATGATATAAATTTCGAAGTACTAAAGCATCCGATACTTTGGATGGGGCTTGTTGGGCCCGATAGATCTATCTTTAGGATTCGCGTCAATTAGGATGTCTGTTCCCTAATTCTTAGATTACCAGACTTAATAAAAAGGGGCATATTCGATTTAATGATCCAACCATAGAATGTAATTTTTAAGTACTTGTGTCTATTTCGTAAAACATTTATAAAAGCAGCGCATGTATTCTCAGTCCCAAAAATGTAAAGAGTAAAAGGGAATCAAATGAAACTCACTTAATGTATTTTGTAGTAAAAATACATATGACTATATTGAACAATGCAGGGTTGGCCTGGGATTCACGAACCTATATCATTTGTATGTATATATTAATACATATAATCATAATAGAAAATTTTTATATTTTATCTTAAATTATATATTATGCTTATTTAGTTTGTGCATATATTCAAATTGTTTAATATCATATATATTTAGTTATATTAATATATCTATATATATATGGTTAGTATTGTATAAAAAGATATCATTAATTTGTCATATATATAAGTATTTATATAATTATTGTTATTATGTTTCATATGTTATTAATATAACTATAATATATATATTAAGTATAATTTAGATACAAAATAGTTATTTGTAACCAAATGATAGTTTTGATAAAAATAGTTTACTGATAATAATAACTTTCTTAATATCAATAGTACCAATAATAATAACGATATTGTTAAAATTGATACTTATGTTAATAATAATAATAGTAAAACTAATAATTACAAAAAGTGATATTAATACTAATATTGGTGAAAAATAATAACAACCTGTATTGTTTTTATAATAACAATAATAATAATCCTAATCATAATCATAGTCTTCGCTTTTAATTTTTCTAATCTAGTGACTAAGTTTCTATAACCTAAATTTGTAATTCTAATCCTAGTATTAGTAATACTCATTTTAATAGTAATCTTATAAAATTAATAATAACGATAATAATAATATTATTTAGTGATAATACTAATAATGATAACTAATACATATTATTGTAACAATAATAACAATTATAATACTAAATGATAATACTAATAATAACAATATTGATAATATTGTTAATTGGATTAATGATAATAATGATCATTTTATTATTGTTTGTAATAATAATAATTAACATAATAATAACAATAGCACTAATTAATAATAATAATAATAATAATAATAATAATAATAATAATAATAATAATAATAATAATAATAATGACTAATAATAATGATAGAATTAAAAATAAATGTATACCCTTTCAAAAGCTTTAACTAAAAAGAATTGCCCTGGACCGGACTCGAACCCGTGACCTCCCGCACACTCGAATCACCTCTTAACCGTTGCTCCATTACTGTCTTTCTTGTTATTACTCGTTTCTAATTTTATTTATCCTATTTTTTTTTTCTGTTTCTCCCCTTTCTTCTTCATCTTCATAATCAAGTTCAATTCAACAAGCATCAATTTAAGTTACTAGATTAATCTAAGTTCTAAAATAGAAACATAAACATTTAGAAAGTGATTACGTAAATTAGCAAACATTTTAAAAAAAATTAAAATCACACAGCCTTTTTGTTTTGACGCTGTTGGAATGAAAAAAAAATTGATTTCGTTTTTAAAAATGATTTAGACGAAGGTTATAACACGAAATATATTTCAAATCACATCTAAAATCTTTATCAATCATCAATTTAATCGGAAACAGCAACACAAACGCGAATTTGATCCAAGAACACAGTTTGACTTTTTGATACAAAATCTTTGACTTCAAAATTCTCAAACAATAAAAGGAATTGTATTGTGAAACTTTGCAGGTAGATTAGATATAAGATTCCTAACGTGATTGCATTATTACATTTTGCAAATTGATTCGAATTCGAGATTTTGCTAAAAAAAAAAAGAACAGAGAATGAACGGGTTTGGTTTATTTAATTTCTATTTTCTCTTCTTACAATTACAGTTGTATTCAACATATAGTGATAATGTGGATAATAATTCAACAATTGGAGCAGTTAAACTTAATTGTTATTTAGTGCTGGTTGTCAACGATTCATCACAGACTTAACAGGAAAGAAAGGAAAATAAGAAACAATTTATTAACGCGTAATTATATCTGTAATTATTATTAGTTTTAATATTTGCCTAAATCTGTATTTATCTGTATTTAATTACTGATATATATCTGTATGAGTACTTATATATATCTGCACGTATTTTGTATATATAATGCATTATAATCGTATTTATAGTTATATATATATATATATATATATATATATATATATATATATATATATATATATATATATATACATATGATAATGCTAAAAACGAACATATATTTCATAGCATTATTCCTCAAGAAAGACAAGCTTTTAGTTGCAATTGTTCTATTTACAAGTAATATTCGTTTAAATAATAAAAGGTGAAGACAAAAGACAGATTCGACGAATTAAAGACGCAAATGACCAAAAAGCTCAAAAGTACAAAAGACAATCAAAGAGGTTCCAATTATTGATAAGAAACGTCTCGAAATTACAAGAGTACAAGATTCAAAACGCAAAGTACAAGATATTAAATTGTACGCAAGGACGTTCGAAAATCCGGAACCAGGACCAGAGTCAACTCTCAACGCTCGACGCAACGGACTAAAAATTACAAGGCAACTATGCACATAAATATAATATAATATTTAAATAATTCTTATAATTATTTATATATTATATAAATAAATAAAAACCGTCGGCAAGAGAGACTCCAAAATGGGTGAGCTGTAATTTCAAACTCCGCGACTCGCGGAGTTTGAAGGCCAAAAATACCGCGAGTCGCGGAGCCCCAAGTTTTGAAAATCCCTATAAAAGCAACCGAATTCTGAGCATTTTTAATTATCTTTTTCTTCTTCTCTCATAATACTACGTAAATATTTATATTTATATTTTAATTTTAATTTTAATTTTAATTTTAATCTTAATAATAAGGGTATGTTAGTGAATGTTGTAATCTGTCACACCCCCAAATTAGGGCCTAGGGTATTTGTGACTAATTATATCAAATCACAGTTGTATAAACGAGAACGACTCTATATGAGACGTTTTGAATAAAACATTTATTAATAAAACAGCGGAAGCATTAAAAGTTTTACATCAAATTTAAACTGAAATAATAATAATAATAGTCTTAATGCAAAGTAAATGTAATGAAATGAAGACTCCATGTAGCAGCATTCAATTCATCAGGTAGCAATCATGTCAATCATCTTATTCGTCACCTGAGACAAAACATGCTTAAAGTGTCAACCAAAAAGGTTGGTGAGTTCATTAGTTTATCAAAATCAATCATTTCCGTTATAATAATAGGCCACAAGATTTCAGTTTCATAAATATCCGTACACTAGCAAGTGTATAAAAGCATTCTATAAGTTGTAGGCACCCGGTAACAAGCCTTAACGTTCATGTTTTACCCTCTGAAGTACACCAGATCAGGTGTGTTTAAAATAACCTCGAAGTACTAAAGCATCCCATAGTCAGGATGGGGTTTGTCAGACCCAATAGATCTATCTTTAGGATTCGCGCCTACCGTACATAGACAAGTAGTTTAATGTTACCAAGCTAAGGGTATATTTCTGGTTTAAACCCACGTAGAATTAGTTTTAGTACTTGTGCCTATTTCGTAAAATATTTATAAAACAGCGCATGTATTCTCAGCCCAAAAATATATATAAAAAGGGAGCAAATGAAACTCACCTTAAATAGCAGTTGAAGTATTCCACGCAAGAAAGGAAAGTAAAGCAAGTAAGTGACCGAGATATCAACTAGAAGTAGTTCTTTAAGAGAGAAATGAGAGATTAAGGTGTAAGTTTGAAATGAGAAATGTATGTGGTATTTATAGTTGAAAATGTTAGGTAAAAAAAAAATAAAATAAAATAAGTAAATCTTAAAAGTTAAAATAAGAAAAATTATTTTGTATTTTTATTAAAAGTAAATCTTAAAATTTAAAATAAGAAAAAGTAGTTTGTATTTTTATTAAAAGTAAAATCTTAAAAGTTAAAATAAGAAAAAGTAGTTTGTATTTTTATTAAAAGTAAAATCTTAAAAGTTAAAATAAGAAAAAGTATTTTGTATTTTTATTAAAAGTAAATTTTAAAAGTTAAAATAAGAAAAAGTAGTTTGTATTTTTATTAAAAGTAAAATTTTAAAAGTTAAAATAAGAAAAAGTAGTTTGTATTTTTATTAAAAGTAAAATCCTAAAAGTTAAAATAAGAAAAAGTATTTTGTATTTTTATTAAAAGTAAATCTTAAAAGTTAAAATAAGAAAAAGTAGTTTGTATTTTTATTAAAAGTAAAATCATAAAAGTTAAAATAAGAAAAATTAGTTTGTATTTTTATTAAAAGTAAAATCTTAAAAGTTAAAATAAGAAAAAGTATTTTGTATTTTTATTAAAAGTAAATCTTAAAAGTTAAAATAAGAAAAAGTAGTTTGTATTTTTATTAAAAGTAAAATCTTAAAAGTTAAAATAAGAAAAAGTAGTTTGTATTTTTATTAAAAGTAAAATCTTAAAAGTTAAAATAAGAAAAAGTATTTTGTATTTTTATTAAAAGTAAATTTTAAAAGTTAAAATAAAAAAAAGTAGTTTGTATTTTTATTAAAAGTAAAATCTTAAAAGTTAAAATAAGAAAAAGTAGTTTGTATTTTTATTAAAAGTAAAATCTTAAAAGTTAAAATAAGAAAAAGTATTTTGTATTTTTATTAAAAGTAAATCTTAAAAGTTAAAATAAAAAAAGTATTTTGTATTTTTATTAAAAGTAAATCTTAAAAGTTAAAATAAGAAAAAGTAGTTTGTATTTTTATTAAAAGTAAATCTTAAAAGTTAAAATAATAAAAAGTAGTTTGTATTTTTATTAAAAGTAAATCTTAAAAGTTAAAATAATAAAAAGTAGTTTGTATTTTTATTAAAAGTAAATCTTAAAATAAAAGTAGTTTGTATTTTTATTAAAAGTAAATCTTAAAAGAAAAAGTAGTTTGTATTTTTGTATTTATTTATTAAAAGTAGATATAGTTTTGATTTTTTTTTTTGTATAAAATTCTAAAAAAAAATTTGTTTAATATATTTCTAAGAACATTTAACATTTTATTTCTATATTTGTTTAATTATTAAATTCGAATTTTATATAAAAATTATTATTATATTTAGTTTTTATAAAAATTAAAATTTATGATTATTAATTTATAGTTTTTATTAGTTTTATAAATGTTATAATATTATGTATTATTTAGTTAATTATATATTCTATTAACTAAATAACAAAAGTAATATAAATATTATATATATATATTCATTGATGTAATTATGTTATATTATATATCATAATCTTATTTATAATATTTATAATTATATTATTTATTTTAAGCGTACGTTTATTCGGTCAACGTTAAATTTATTCGTATATAACAACTCTAGGTATTTTAGTAAAATCGGAAGTCGAAAAGTGAGGGTTGTTATAGTACCTACCCGTTAAAAGAAATTTCGTCCCGAAATTTAGTTTTTGCCATCAATCAGCGTTGTTCGTACCTAAACGAGGATATTTACGTTTTATCTGGTCTTCACGTTCCCAGGTAGGTTCGGGGCCTTTCGTGAATTCCAACGGATAGAATATTGTTCTGTTTCATGCATTTAAATAATACGAACCCTAATTTCTTACAGGTTCTTCTATAAAGTGCATTTTATCATTAATGCGGAGGTTATCTAAAGGATTAATAAGAGTGTCATTTGACTAGGTTATCCTCAAAAGGGATGATGGTGTTATACGAGCATTTTAGTAAACTGAACACATGAAATGTGTTATGAATAGTATTGAGCTTATTTAAAACTTTGAGTGTTTATGTCACAATATTAGGGTAGACAAAACAGAGAGTAGTTCATGAAAATTATAGTCATGAAGTTTGATAGAGATCATCATTGTTTACAACAAGAATATTGTAATGATGAATATAAGTTGAAAAAAATAAAGTTTTATCACTACTGAATAATATGGATAAAACGATCTGATTATAGGAAGCGTATAAACGAAGCTATTGTAAAAGATTGAATGAGAAATTAAATGTTCGCCTTAACTTTTGACGTAGTCACGATTGATTTTTGGAATTCAAGGGATTAAAGGAAATCTTCGTAATCCATAAGATTTGATTCTCCGGTAATTAAGGAATTTGAAATTTTCTTTGATTAAATGAGGTGAATTGCTTCAATTGCTGTGTTTGGAATTTTTGCTATAAATTAGCTTCTTCCGTTCATTATCTTCACCACTTCTATACTTTCTTCCTCAATTCATACTTCCAAAGATTGTGAGAATGCTCCATCCAGTTCTTATCCTGGATATTTTTCTGACTATCATTTCAGTCATTCTTCTTTTTCATTTACCACTAGAGGAATTTGTTTTCTTCTACTATTACCTTGGGGTTATAGTATTTTTAATTCTCCCATGTCTTTACGTTGCAATACGTATTGATATACACGGTTTGTAATTTTGGTATCGTTATCCGGCTACATATTTTCCCTTATATGTCGGAGCTCTTTGCCTTTTTATTCTCCTCTCGACTCTAAGTAAAGCGAGTAATGGTCCAGAATTTGTAGGTATGAAGTTTCGAATGGACCTACTGTTCTAAGCGTAATATCACGATTTGATTTGGTAAATTACCAGAATTACTGAGGATAGAACTATCAAGAATATATTTGCTTGATATGTTCAGAGATTAAGTAGAATGTAAGAGTCGTGTAACATGGTAAATGATGATTATAAAGTCTATGAATCATCATCTTCCATTAAAAATTTAGCATGACTTACTGTAATATAATCATGTTGGCCTGACGTCATTATATTATACTAACTCATGCTTCAATTCTCAACACTACTTCAAATCATTCAAAATTTGAATTTAAATTTTACGGAATATAGAAACTTAAACAGTTTTCCTTTATGATGTAATAAAGATATTGCAAAGAGATAATTAATTGCGGACAAGAATCGTTATGAAGATATCTTTAGAAATATCGAGGATATTTATAACGAAAGATATGATGATATTTTAGAATTTCTAAAATCGATGGATAATGAAGAAATTCTTCTGTAAGGATTTAGAATGCGTAAAAAGATCTTCTGTGATTTCCTTCAGAAATCGAATCATCTAGATTCTTTGGTTATAGGTTTAGTCCTTGGGATTTGTCCTTGGTCTCCTTCATGTTTTGCTCAATCCGTCTTTCAATACCAGATATTCTTTTGAGCTTTTCCAACACACAATTCTTTATTATCAAGCTTCTGGTCATTAAGGCCATCTACAGCTTTTGCTGCTTCATCAGCATTCTCAAGGTTAACTGATCTGAATCATTGATTATCAATCTGATATGTTTTCAAGGATTTTGAAGAATGTACAATGTAATATATTAATGTGAATGTTAGATATTTCTTGGGTATTACCTACCCGTTAAAATATTTTCACAATTAACAGTTTGTACAAAAGAATTTTTAAATACAATCTTTATGAAAATATACATACATATATATTTTCTTCAGATGTAATTATAGATTTAATAAGTTAATATAATATTAAACTCATTTGATTTACGGTTGAAACGAGAATAAATAATCTCCAAAACTTTAGAGATTACATAATCGTCGCGGAATATTTCTTTAATGAAGTTATGAATCAATACTTCATCGTTCATTGTTATTAATATACCTCAGTAAATGATGTTGATGCTCGTGGATTTCTTGTGAAATTCATAAGGCACAAATGATGTTTTCGAGAAATTTTCGAGTACATCGAAAAATAGGAGTGTAAAATCACACATGCATTTGAATAATACACTTAGTTTATTATGAAATGGAGTTTATTGTACTGAAGCAGTGATTAATGATTGTTAAGTCATTAACGAAGGATGTACATCATAGCGTATTAGTGATATGAATTAACCAAGTAGTACATACTAGTTAAGATTCACACGTAATAGTTTAGTACGAAAAGATTTATTATTGTTCCAAACCATATATATATATAAAGTATACATATATAATTCTTCAGGAAGAATGAGTCAATACATCTTAACTCATTATTACTAATATTCCTTAGTATCTATGGGCGTATGATGTCGATGTTTGAGGTACCGATTATGATGTTGAGACGTGGGATGCTGATGTTGTTGTTGGTGAAGCTGATGATGTTGGTGGTGATGCTGATAGTACTGGTGGTGCTGGTGCTGGTGCTGGTGCTGCTGTTGGTGCTGCTTGTGGTACTTGGTTAGTAAGTGTGAGCCTAGCTACCAAATCGCGCACTATTTCCTCCAGGGTTTCTACTTTACGCTCGAGTCTATGGATTTGTTCTACCCATTCCTCTGTAAGGTTTGTCAATTCTTGATATTTAGTTCGAAGTCTTCTAACTTCTTCTAATAACCCTTTCTGGTTAGAATTCGAGAGTAGAGGACGAATATTGTCGTTGGTTACATCGAGTCGACCTTCGAGGCGGAAAATCCTTGTGAAAAGAGTGAAAACGGTATTGCGAACAGGTTCGCCAGTAAGAGGATCGAGTACTCCGACGTTTGGTGGTAAGTTTGGCTCGTGATAAGGAGTACCTTCTTCATTTCTCCATAGGGTGAGTATTTCGCGAACCCATCCCCATTTTCTAAAGAAATCACGGTAATTGATCGGTGGGTGTGCTCCTGTCACGCTATCTTTGGAGCTAGAAGAACTTGAGGAATTAGGTGAGAAATCCATATTATGTGTTTGGAATAGGGTTTGATATGAAATGGGTGTTGAATATTGAATGATATATTCATCTCCTTGAATACGTATATATAGCAGAAAGATTTCCGTAATTTACGGAGGAAATTTAGGAAAAGTGTTAGACAAGGTCTATTGGGAATAGATATGCTAAGATATGATTTGTCTATACTCTAATAATGGCAGTATGACGTGTCGAGATTATAAAATGATAAGTATGTAATCTAATAATCTTTCGATTAAAGACTTTCAATTCGTATACTGTGATAACCCAATGACATTTCCCGGTTCGCAAACCGATGCATAAAGGCATAAGGCATATAGGTTCGTGATATAACAGGGAGTTATATACGTTTGAGTATGAATTATAGGAGTTTCAAAAATCTTGGATAATATTTCATGTAATACATATGTAATACACAAAACCAGGATAGATGACTAGGTGAGTTGTTCTTAATAAGTTCACCACTTATTAAGTGCGTAAGTGACTAAGTGTTGTATGATCACTATAGTCAGGTTTGATATTGTGCACCATACCCAAACATCTATGCCACCGCCGAGTCACTTGAATGATCAATTGTTACCGGTTGGCCCAGGAATTCTCGACCAAAATCTAAGTTTGGCATTCGAAATCCACAAGCGTCCCATAGTGGTACCAAGGATCACCCTAGGCCTTAAGTAGCGTTGACGTTCGAGTAATTTCACATTATCGTGTATGTTATAATCTTAATATTTAAGTATAGTTTCTAAGGTATAGTGTAGCATTTATCAATTAAAGGCAACAATTAAAGGCACTATGGTCAAGGAAAGTTGTAGTCCTACATTGCTAAGGTACCTAATTGTATAAGGCACACATAAAATGCAATCCTGGTTCTCTACAACAACCTGCTCTGATACCAATCTGTCACACCCCCAAATTAGGGCCTAGGGTATTTGTGACTAATTATATCAAATCACAGTTGTATAAACGAGAACGACTCTATATGAGACGTTTTGAATAAAACATTTATTAATAAAACAGCGGAAGCATTAAAAGTTTTACATCAAATTTAAACTAAAATAATAATAATAGTCTTAATGCAAAGTAAATGTAATGAAATGAAGACTCCATGTAGCAGCATTCAATTCATCAGGTAGCAATCATGTCAATCATCTTATTCGTCACCTGAGACAAAACATGCTTAAAGTGTCAACCAAAAAGGTTGGTGAGTTCATTAGTTTATCAAAATCAATCATTTCCGTTATAATAATAGGCCACAAGATTTCAGTTTCATAAATATCCGTACACTAGCAAGTGTATAAAAGCATTCTATAAGTTGTAAGCACCCGGTGTGACGATCGCTCCAAATCCATATGGACGAACACGTCATTCATTGATTTTATTGCGAGGTATTTGACCTCTATGTGATACGTTTTGTAACATTGCATTCGTTTAAAAAGGTATTTCATAAATGAATATATAAATTCCAGGTTTTTTTTACATCTGATGATTCCTACGTATAGACAATCACCATTTAAATGGTTTACAATAATACATCTGTTGACAATACAGTCAAAATAAGATACATGGTAATGGTTTGATGAATGCAAGTTTCTTGTATATAGCATGTATGACTCCAAGCACATAACTTGTATCACGTATGAGCAAACAGCGGAAGACTTCTAGAAACCTGAGAATAAACATGCTTCAAGTGTCAACACAAAGGTTGGTGAGTTCATAGTTTTAATATTACACATAATCCGTATATCAATGTGGATTACAAAAGTTCAGTTGTTTTATTCAAAACGTTTATCATTATGTTTTAAATAAAAGGTGGATCACAAGATTTCAGTTGTTTCATCCGAAACGTTTATCAATCGGTTCTACAAAGTTGAGAACCCTGGTAACTAAACTTTAACGTTTATAATAAGTACCCCTCGTTTAACATGCAACCAACATGTACAATACACGCAATCCAACGTGTACTAACTTCAAATAGTATACGTCTGTTTTATAGTTCAGGCTAGAGTTTCTTTCTATACCTGGAACAGACGGGGATGTCAAGCCCTATGGATCCATATACTACTACTCGCGCCCACCAGTTCTTATAACTGGCAGTTACTAGTTACCAAAGCTAAGGGATTTTCGGTTCAAACTCGGTGTAGAATTTAGTATGTACTTGTATCCATTGCGTTTAAAATAAAGTGCATGTATTCTCAGCCAAAAAATATAGATTGCAAAAGCAATTAAAAAGGGAGCAATGAAACTCACGCATATAAATATTGTATATCGGTTAATAAAGCATTTGCATGTATTCTCAGCCCAAAATGTAAAGGGTAAAAGGGATCATATGAAACTCACGCATATAAATCTAGTATTTTCAGTATTTATAAACAGTCGCATGTATTCTCAGCCCAAAAATATATTGAGTAAAAGGGATCATATGAAACTCACTGTTTAATATTGATATACAATATTGCAGGAAAGCACGTAGACGCATCGGAGATGATAAACACGAGGTTTGATTCACAAAAAATACCCCCGAACATTACCCATAACCTCCTTGGCAATAACCCATAATTTCCTTAGCTCTAGCTTGCTCGAAAACTCATTTTGAAAATTACTTGGACAGCACTCCGTCGTAATATTTGATGTACATTATTATTTTTGTATCGCAAAAATAATAACACTAATAATAAAAAAAATAATAAGATTATTAATAATCTTATTAATAATAATAATAATAATAATAATAATAATATAAATAATAAATAAAATAAATACGGAGTAATATGTATGTGTGTGTTTTTTTTTCTTTCTTTACTCGGCAGAAAATGTTGCAATTTATAGAACCTGGCCTGAAATCTGGAGTCATGCGACTCGCATAGAAATGGCCTTCTGGCCATGCGACTCGCATGAGGACCAGGGACAGCTCACATTGTTTTGGCTCCTAGCTTGTCGACATAATATAAAATAAATATAAATATATAAATAATTAATATAATTATTTATATATTATATTTTATTCTTGTGCATAGTAGACTAGATATTTTTGGTCCGTTGCGTCGGGCGTTTCTTCTTGACTCGGGTCCCGGTTCCGGATTTTCAGACGTCCTTGCGTACTATTTTATATCGTGTACTTTGCGTTCCGCAACTTATACTCTTGTCATTTTTAGACGTTCTTCATCAATAATTTGAACCTTTTTAATTGTATCTTGTACATTTGAGCATTTTGGACCTTTCCGTCTTCAATTCTTCGTTTTCGCCTTTTGTCTTCGCACTTATTAAATATAAACGAATATTACTTGAATATGGAACAATTACAACTAAAATCCTGTCTTTCTTGGGGGATAATGCTATGAAATATATGTTCCTTTTTAGCCTTATCAATAGCCTTAAATTATCCCTTAATTATATCACTCAAAGTGTATCTTAAACTTTCGAGTGTTTTGGTCATTTACTTCTATAAATCATCGTCTCGCTATCAAATTTTACTGTAGCAATTCACTGTAGCAAAGTCAATTTCACTGTAGCAAATAGTGATTTTCGAAAACACTGTAGCATTTTGAGTAATGTGGCAATTTGAAAACACTGTAACAAATTAGTGTTTAACTGGTTCATCTTAAACGCTTTAGTTAACTTATCTAAATATCAATTGAATCAATAAACGAATGTTACTATCGTTTATTATATATATGTATATATCTTTTTAATATACATAAATCAGTTTTTAAATACACATTGGAAGTTATTTATAAATAAATTTTAATAATAAATATTTCAACTTATCATATACATTCAAATAGATATTTAAACCAATAAGTTTAATGTACGGTATCAAACAATTAATACATTGTTACCTTATCTATTTACATATAATTGTTCGCGAATCGTCGAAAACAACCGAAGGGTATTTAAATATATAAAAGTAATTCAAAAATTTTGAGATTCAGTTTTACAGACTTTGCTTATCGTGTCGGAAATGTTAATCATACAAAGATTAAGTTTAAATTTAGTCGAAATTTCTGGGTCATCACACCCGGTAACAAGCCTTAACGTTCATGTTTTACCCTCTGAAGTACACCAGATCAGGTGTGTTTAAAATAACCTCGAAGTACTAAAGCATCCCATAGTCAGGATGGGGTTTGTCAGACCCAATAGATCTATCTTTAGGATTCGCGCCTACCATACATAGACAAGTAGTTTAATGTTACCAAGCTAAGGGTATATTTCTGGTTTAAACCCACGTAGAATTAGTTTTAGTACTTGTGCCTATTTCGTAAAACATTTATAAAACAGCGCATGTATTCTCAGCCCAAAAATATATATAAAAAGGGAGCAAATGAAACTCACCTTAAATAGCAGTTGAAGTATTCCACGCAAGAAAGGAAAGTAAAGCAAGTAAGTGACCGAGATATCAACTAGAAGTAGTTCTTTAAGAGAGAAATGAGAGATTAAGGTGTAAGTTTGAAATGAGAAATGTATGTGGTATTTATAGTTGAAAATGTTAGGTAAAAAAAAATTAAAATAAAATAAGTAAATCTTAAAAGTTAAAATAAGAAAAATTATTTTGTATTTTTATTAAAAGTAAATCTTAAAAGTTAAAATAAGAAAAAGTAGTTTGTATTTTTATTAAAAGTAAAATCTTAAAAGTTAAAATAAGAAAAAGTAGTTTGTATTTTTATTAAAAGTAAAATCTTAAAAGTTAAAATAAGAAAAAGTATTTTATATTTTTATTAAAAGTAAATTTTAAAAGTTAAAATAAGAAAAAGTAGTTTGTATTTTTATTAAAAGTAAAATTTTAAAAGTTAAAATTAGAAAAAGTAGTTTGTATTTTTATTAAAAGTAAAATCTTAAAAGTTAAAATAAGAAAAAGTATTTTGTATTTTTATTAAAAGTAAATCTTAAAAGTTAAAATAAGAAAAAGTAGTTTGTATTTTTATTAAAAGTAAAATCATAAAAGTTAAAATAAGAAAAATTAGTTTGTATTTTTATTAAAAGTAAAATCTTAAAAGTTAAAATAAGAAAAAGTATTTTGTATTTTTATTAAAAGTAAATCTTAAAAGTTAAAATAAGAAAAAGTAGTTTGTATTTTTATTAAAAGTAAAATCTTAAAAGTTAAAATAAGAAAAAGTAGTTTGTATTTTTATTAAAAGTAAAATCTTAAAAGTTAAAATAAGAAAAAGTATTTTGTATTTTTATTAAAAGTAAATTTTAAAAGTTAAAATAAAAAAAAAGTAGTTTGTATTTTTATTAAAAGTAAAATCTTAAAAGTTAAAATAAGAAAAAGTATTTTGTATTTTTATTAAAAGTAAATCTTAAAAGTTAAAATAAAAAAAGTATTTTGTATTTTTATTAAAAGTAAATCTTAAAAGTTAAAATAAGAAAAAGTAGTTTGTATTTTTATTAAAAGTAAATCTTAAAAGTTAAAATAAGAAAAAGTAGTTTGTATTTTTATTAAAAGTAAATCTTAAAAGTTAAAATAAGAAAAAGTAGTTTGTATTTTTATTAAAAGTAAATCTTAAAATAAAAGTAGTTTGTATTTTTATTAAAAGTAAATCTTAAAAGAAAAAGTAGTTTGTATTTTTGTATTTATTTATTAAAAGTAGATATAGTTTTGATTTTTTTTTTGTATAAAATTCTAAAAAAAAAATTTGTTTAGTATATTTCTAAGAACATTTAACATTTTATTTCTATATTTGTTTAATTATTAAATACAAATTTTATATAAAAATTATTATTATATTTAGTTTTTATAAAAATTAAAATTTATGATTATTAATTTATAGTTTTTATTAGTTTTATAAATGTTATAATATTATGTATTATTTAGTTAATTATATATTCTATTAACTAAATAACAAAAGTAATATAAATATTATATATATATATATATATATATATTCATTGATGTAATTATGTTATATTATATATCATAATCTTATTTATAATATTTATAATTATATTATTTATTTTAAGCGTACGTTTATTCGGTCAACGTTAAATTTATTCGTATATAACAACTCTAGGTATTTTAGTAAAATCAGAAGTCGAAAAGTGAGGGTTGTTATAAGGGTGTAAGTCGAAATTCTGTCCGTGTAACGCTACGCTATTTTTAATCATTGTAAGTTATGTTCAACCTTTTTATATTAATGTCTCGTAGCTAAGTTATTATTATGCTTATTTAATCCGAAGTAATCATGATGTTGGGCTAATTACTAAAATTGGGTAATTGGGCTTTGTACCATAATTGGGGTTTGGACAAAAGAACGACACTTGTGGAAATTAGACTATGGGCTATTAATGGGCTTTATATTTGTTTAAATAAATGATAGTTTGTTAATGTTAATATAAAGATTTACAATTAGGCGTCCCTATAAATTACCATATACACTCGATCGGACACGATGGGCGGGGTATTTATATGTATGAATAATCGTTCATTTAACCGGACACGGGAATGGATTAATAGCCACTAGAATAATTAAAACAGGGGTGAAATTATGTACAAGGACACTTGGTATAATTGATAACAAAATATTAAAACCTTGGGTTACACTCAGTCGACATCCTGGTGTAATTATTAAACAAAGTATTAAAATTTTGTTACAGTTTAAGTCCCCAATTAGTTGGAATATTTAACTTCGGGTATAAGGATAATTTGACGAGGACACTCGCACTTTATATTTATGACTGATGGACTGTTATGGACAAAAACCAGACGGACATATTAAATAATCCAGGACAAAGGATAATTAACCCATGGGCATAAAACTAAAATCAACACGTCAAACATCATGATTACGGAAGTTTAAATATGCATAATTCTTTTATTTCATATTTAATCTCCTTTATTTTATATTTAATTGCACTTCTAATTATAGCACTTTTATTTATTGTTATTATATTTAATTGCACTTTTAATTATCGTACTTTTTAATTATCGCAAGTTTATTTTATCGCACTTTTATTATTCGCAATTTCATTATCGTTATTTACTTTACGCTTTAATTTAAGTCTTGTATTTATTTTTAATATTTTACATTTGGTTTTAACTGCGACTAAAGTTTTAAAATCGACAAACCGGTCATTAAACGGTAAAAACCCCCTTTATAATAATAATATTACTTATATATATATATTTGTATTTTTATAAAAGTAAACTAATATAGCGTTAAGCTTTGGTTAAAAATATTCCCTGTGGAACGAACCGGACTTACTAAAAACTATACTACTCTATGATTAGGTACACTGCCTATAGTATTGCAGCAAGGTTTAGGTATATCCATTTTGTAAATAAATAATTAAAACTTGTGTAAAAATATATCGTATTTAATAGTATTTCCTGCTAAAAATATAAGCTATTTTATATACACCTCGCGAAACATCAAGTATTTTTGGCGCCGCTGCCGTGGACCAATCTAGCTTAAAAGCCGGAAGCGCAACGCTAATAAAAAAAAAAAGAATTTTTAGTTTACTTTTATTAAAATTCGTTTTTATAAAAATACGTTTTAAATATTCGAAAATATAAAAAGAAAAACAAAAATATAAATATAAATATTTTTTTTTTAGAGTTTGGTAAATATTTAAGTTTTATAAAGTTTCTTTATTTCTATTTTTTTTAGTTTGTAAAAATATAAGTTTTATTTAATTAATAAATATATTTTATATTTTACAGCAAAAACAGAAAAAAAAAAATAATTAATTCGGCCCGAACACTGTAGCAGCCCAGCTCTTGGCCCGAAACCCTAGCCCATGCGATCGCATGGCTGGGAAACTGGAGACTCATGCGATCGCATGAGCCCATCTGACACGCCAGACTGCAGCCTGCATTAATTACGGATAATAATAATAATTATTATATTTAAACCCTAATTAGGGTTATATATAATATATATTAATTTAGTTTTTATTATTAATTTGTATTTTTAGTTTAATTAGTTTATTTAAATTGTAAAATTAATAGTTTTATAAAATAAATAATATAAAAATAATATTTTTATAAAAATTGTACTTTTTACAACTTTTTATATATTTTTATATTTTGTCCCTTTTTAATCGTTTTAGCGTAATAATTGTATTTTTAGCTCATATTTAGTTTTAATTCATAGTTTTTGCCATAATTATTTTTACTTCTAGATTTTTAGGCTTTGCCGTAGAATTCCTTAAGTGCTTTTTCTTTAGACTAAGATTTAAGTGCTTTAGAATTTTGCGACGCCTTTTTAAGTTTTAGTTTCTTTTTAAGTTATTTCCATTTGGGATTTAGTTTTTCCTGTAAGCTTTAATATTTTTAGACACCTTTTACTATGTATCAATTATCATTCCAATTAGTAATCTCAATTTGCGATTATAATTTTAAGTTAGTTGTAGTAATAAGGTTAGGTTAGTCAAGTGTTTTAAGTTTTATAAGTTTCTTTTATTTTTCCGTCACCTTTTATTTTTCAACCATTTTTCTTTTTCGACCTTTTTCCGACGAACTCTTTTTCTTTCTTATTTCTCGCTATTCTAGTTTTAGGACATAGATTTTTATTCTACTTCTTATCTAAATTTCTTAAAATTACGAAAATTTATTTTAAGTGGTTAAATTGATAGACATCAAAATTTTCTGGTTCGTAGTAATAGTTGGATTTGTACGTGGACCGGGTTATTGGAGCCAAACAGTCCTCAATTATATTGAGACCAAACGAATCCTGCCCCTCTGCTGCATCTTTTGGCTATTCGAAACGTGGGCAAAATCAGAAAAGTCTATTGATTGGATAACTTATTATAATTTTTCTTTCCTTTTAAAAACTAATAGGATATTCAGTGAATGCACCGAGCAAGACGTTCACCACCTTTTGTACGTTCACCACCTGTAACTAGATCAAGACATTTAGCAAATATTACTGCCGTTGATTTTTCTTTAGAATCGTCATCCAGTCGACCAAGTACTCCAGTTCAAATTTCCGATAATCCATTTTTTGAACCCGACCTCACAATTGAGAATCCGGAGAATATTCAGGGACGGTTCGTAGATCCTGAACCACTAAACTTTCCTCCGGAACCACCAATCATTCAAACAGAGATTGTTGAGAAACGAACCATTAAATCAGAATCCTCTAGTGATTCCGATTCAATAAATTCAATTATGGAGAATCTGGAACCTTTAAGTATGGAAGACCGAATGAGAGCTAAACGCACTGGCCAAGGTCACGCAATTACTCATCCAGACATTAATGCGCCAGATTATGAAATCAAAGGACAAATTCTACACATGGTGACTAATCAATGCCAATTTAGTGGTGCGCCGAAGGAAGATCCAAATGAACATCTACGTACCTTTAATAGGATCTGCACACTATTTAAAATCCGAGAAGTGGAGGATGAACAGATATATCTCATGTTATTTCCCTGGACTTTAAAGGGAGAAGCCAAAGATTGGTTGGAATCGTTACCTGAAGGGGCGATTGATACATGGGATGTTTTAGTTGACAAATTTCTTAAACAATTCTTTCCTGCATCTAAAGCCGTAAGACTTCAAGCAGAAATTGTTACATTTACACAGAAACCAAATGAAACTCTATATGAGGCGTGGACTAGATATGGAAAGTTATTAAGAGGATGTCCGCAACATGGTTTAGACACCTGTCAAATAGTACAAATATTCTACCAAGGATGCGACATCACTACAAGAAAAGACATAGATATAGCAGCTGGTGGTTCTATTATGAAGAAAACCGAAACTGATGCTTACAAAATTATAGATAACACTGCTTCCCACTCACATGAGTGGCACCAAGAAAAAGATATCATTAGATCATCTAAAGCAGCTAGAGCCGATTTTAGCCATGACTTAGATTCCATTTCCGCAAAGATAGATGCTGTGGAGAGACGAATGGAAAAGATGACTAAGGATATTCACTCAATACGAATTAGTTGTGAGCAGTGTGGAGGACCACATTTGACAAAAGATTGTCTCAGTATTGAACTAACAATGGAACAAAGAGAGAATATTTCATACATAAACCAAAGGTCTGAAAATAATTATCAGAATAATTATCAACCGCCAAGACCAATTTACAATCAAAACCAAAATTATAACAGAAATATTCCATACAACAACCAACAAGGTCCTAGCAATCAACAAGTATCCAATAATACTTACAATCAGCAAAGACCTAATTTTCAAAACAAACCACCACAACAAACCGATGATAAAAAGCCGAATTTAGAAGATATGATGACGAAGCTAGTTGAAACTCAAACACAGTTTTTCACATCTCAGAAACAAACTAATGAACAAAATGCTCAAGCATTTAGAAATCAACAAGCTTCTATTCAAAATCTGGAACAAGAAGTAAGTAACCTAGCAAGGTTAATAGGTGAAAGAAAACCGAGAAGTCTACCTAGTGATACAAATGCTAATCCCCGGAATGAAACAGCTAAAGCCATTACCACAAGAAGTGGTACAACACTTAAACCACCTGAAATACCTGTAACTTCTGATGAAGCTATTCCTACTCCACAAGAACCACAACCTGATCAAGATAAGGAAAAAGAACCGGTAGTTGAAAAGGTTAATGAAGATAACACAGTTAAGGCTAAACCTTATGTTAAACCATACCAACCACCACTTCCTTACCCGAGTAAAATGAAGAAAGAGAAACTTGAAGCCGAGCAATCCAAATTCTTGGATATGTTTAAACAGATAAATGTAAATCTTCCTTTCATTGATGTGATTTCAGGAATGCCTAGATATGCTAAATTCTTGAAAGATCTAATCTCAAATAGAAAGAAAATGGAAGAACTCTCGGCTGTTACTATGAATGCTAATTGTTCAGCAGTGCTGTTGAATAAGATACCAGAAAAACTATCTGATCCAGGAAGTTTCACAATTCCATGTTTTCTGGGTAGTCTTAGTTCAATAGAAGCATTAGCAGATTTAGGTGCAAGTATAAATCTAATGTCGTATTCACTATACACTAAACTAGACCTTGGAGAATTGAAACCAACAAGAATAAGCATACAACTAGCCGATAGATCAATAAAATATCCTAGAGGGATAATGGAGAACATGCTAGTTAAAGTTGGTACTTTAGTATTTCCAGTAGATTTTGTTGTTCTGGACATGGAAGAAGATTCTTAAGTTCCTCTCATATTAGGAAGACCATTCTTAAACACGGCTAAAGCAATGATAGACGTGTTCGGTAAGAAATTGACCCTAAGTATAGAGGATGAGAGTGTTACCTTTTCAGTTGATAGAGCAATGCAACAACCGCAATCTGCAGATGATACATGTTATTATATTCAAACTATATATGCACATGCATAATTATTAGAAGAATTTCCAGAATTACAAGGAACAGGAGAATGTTCTTTAGGAGAAGGTAATGAACCAATTGATGAAGCTGAAATGTTAGCTACACTTATAGCTAATGGATATGAACCAACAACAGAAGAAATTCAAATGCTAAAAGAAGAAGACAGATATCGATATAAATCATCGATAGAAGAACCTCCGAAATTAGAGTTAAAGCCACTTCCAAACCATTTGGAATACGCTTATTTACATGGTGAATCTGAATTACCTGTAATAATATCGTCTTCTCTTACTGAAAATGAGAAATCACAACTCATTTCTGTGTTGAAAGCTCATAAACCAGCCATTGCATGGAAGATTCATGATATTAAAGGAATAAGTCCTTCGTATTGCACACATAAAATCCTTATGGAAGAAGGTCATAAAACGTATGTGCAACGCCAACGAAGACTAAATCCTAATATGCAAGATGTAGTTAAGAAAGAGATTATTAAACTGCTAGATGCAGGTCTAATTTATCCAATCTCTGATAGTCCATGGGTAAGCCCAGTTCAATGCGTGCCTAAGAAGGGTGGCATGACTGTCATTACAAATGAGAAAAATGAGCTTATTCCTACTAGGACTGTAATAGGATGGCGTGTGTGTATTGATTATAGAAAATTAAATGACGCCACCAGAAAAGATCACTTTCCCTTACCTTTTATAGATCAAATGTTGGAAAGATTAGCCGGAAATAGTTACTATTGTTTTCTAGATGGATTTTCCGGATATTTTCAAATTCCAATAGCACCCGAAGACCAAGAGAAAACCACATTCATGTGCCCTTATGGTACTTTTGCTTACAAACGCATGCCATTTGGACTTTGTAACGCCCCTGCAACCTTTCAAAGGTGTATGATGGCGATTTTTCACGACATGATAGAAGAATGCATGGAAGTTTTCATGGATGATTTTTCAGTCTTCGGTGATACATTTGAATCATGTCTAGTTAATCTGGAACGAATGCTTATTAGATGCGAACGATCAAATCTAGTACTTAATTGGGAAAAATGCCATTTCATGGTTAAAGAAGGCATCGTTCTTGGTCATAAAATTTCAAAAGAAGGAATTGAAGTGGATAGAGCTAAAGTAGATGTAATTGCTAAACTTCCACATCCCACCAATGTTAGAGGAGTTAGGAGTTTTCTAGGGCATGCCGGTTTTTACCGACGTTTCATAAAAGATTTTTCTAAAATTGCCACTCCTATGAATAAACTCCTAGAAAAGGATGCGCCATTCATCTTTTCAGATGAGTGTATCAAATCTTTTAATATTCTTAAAGAAAAACTCACTAATGCACCGATTATGATAACACCAAATTGGAATCTACCATTTGAACTAATGTGCGATGCAAGTGATTTTGCAATGGGAGCCGTTTTAGGACAAAGGATTGAAAAACGATTTCAACCTATATATTATGCTAGTAAGATGTTACAAGGAGCACAAACGAACTATACAACTACTGAAAAAGAACTCCTTGCTATTGTCTTTGCTTTTGACAAATTTCGATCATATCTCGTTCTAGCAAAAACGGTGGTCTATACCGACCATTCTGCTCTTAGATACCTATTTTCGAAACAAGATGCTAAACCAAGATTAATCCGTTGGATCTTACTCTTACAAGAGTTTGATATTGAAATTCGAGATAAAAGAGGAGCAGAAAATCTCGCCGCTGATCATCTTTCTCGTCTTGAAAATCCTGAGTTAGAAGTTCTAAATGAATCGGCCATACAAGACAACTTTCCTGATGAATATCTATTGAAGATAGATTATAAAGAAATTCCATGGTTTGCAGACTATGCAAACTACTTAGTTTGTGGATTCCTTGAAAAAGGATTATCGTACCAAAAACGAAAGAAATTCTTCAGTGATATAAAACACTATTTTTGGGAAGATCCACATCTGTTTAAAAGTTGTCCCGATGGAATAATACGCCGATGTGTATTTGGAGATGAAGCTAGTAAAATATTAAACCATTGTCACACAGGACCAACTGGAGGGCATTATGGGCCTCAACTAACAGCAAGAAAAGTTTATGATGCTGGATTCTATTGGCCTACAATTTACAAAGACGCACACCTTCTTTGCAAATCCTGTGATGCTTGTCAAAGGGCCGGAAAAATAAGTCAACGTGATGAAATGCCACAAAATGTCATCCAAGTATGTGAAGTATTTGACATTTGGGGTATTGACTTTATGGGTCCATTTCCAAAATCTCATAATAATCTATATATACTCGTAGCCATTGATTATGTATCTAAATGGGCGGAAGCACAAGCTCTCCCAACTAACGATGCACGAGTTGTAGTCAACTTTTTAAAACGTCTTTTTGCAAGATTTGGAACACCGAAAGCTTTAATAAGTGATCGGGGAACTCATTTCTGTAATAATCAACTTGAGAAAGTACTTAAAAGATATGGAGTAACTCATAAAATCTCCACCGCATATCATCCACAAACAAGTGGACAAGTTGAAAATACAAACCGAGCTTTAAAACGTATTCTAGAGAAAACCGTAGGATCAAATCCAAAGGAATGGTCCATTAAATTGGAGGATGCACTCTGGGCTTTTAGAACAGCCTACAAAACTCCAATTGGAACCACACCTTTTAGACTTGTTTATGGAAAAGCATGTCATCTTCCAGTAGAAATTGAACACAAAGCATTTTGGGCTTTGAAGACATGTAATCTTGATTTACATGAAGCTGGACGTCTACGATTAAGTCAACTAAACGAATTAGAAGAATTAAGACATGAAGCATACGAGAATTCGTTAATCTATAAAGAAAGAACGAAGAAATGGCATGATAAAAGAATCAGAAGTTCAAAAGAATTTAAAGAAGGAGACAGAGTTCTTCTTTTCAATTCACGATTCAAGCTATTTCCTGGAAAATTGAAATCAAGATGGTCTGGACCATTCATGGTCAAAAGAGTTTTCCCATACGGAACGATAGAATTAATAAATTCAAATGGGATTGAATTTAAAGTTAATGGTCACAGAGTTAAACATTACATACATGGTCCGATGGAAGTCGACAACGAAGTTAATCACAATTTCGACACCACAGCTAACTAAGTGTGGGGAGAATCAAGTCTTTAAAAGATAATATGTATTTCTGTTAGAGTTAGATTGTCTGTTTTTGTGTAGTTCTCGAAAATGGAACCTGAATGGTCTTTCCCTAGCAGACCCTAAAGAACTAGTCTTCTCCCCCCATTCTGAATTTTTATTTTTTTTAGGTTTTTACAAAATGAAGACTGCCTGTGAACTAAACCATGGTCTAATGCTACACGCTTTGATCACTAAACGTAATAATGACACACTTCCGAGTGAAATAGTATCAGTAATCAGAGAAAGAATGGACGGAGTTAGAAAAGAATCCAGATGCGAAGATAATAAGTTACAATTTGGTAAAGGAAAATCAAAATCCGCAGCGAAAAGAAGAGCACGACACCTAGAAAGATGTCACAAATGCGGAAAATGGTCACATGAAGGTAAATGTTCAAATAATCAAACCTATTCAAACACCGAATTTGTTACTTTATGCAGAGACGGACCGTTCATATGTTTAGAAGAAAAGACACTGAATGCTCGAGGTTACGCCTATGTAGCCATGGAAAACCAATTAAACCGACTATCTTATGAATGGGATAGATCATATAACTAAGAAATCTATTTCACAGGTAAGTCTGTACAGTTTTTATTTTTTTTTTATTTTTAACCTTTTGATAATAAACGCTAATTTGTTCGCTATAAAGTATTAAATTGGTATTGAATAAAATTAGGTTTGGCGACCGAAATTATTGATATCATTCAAAAATTTATTACATCACTGCGAAATTTAACGTTTATTCTTAAGGTATAAATATCTTTAATCAATCAACCCAAAATATTTCAAAAATTCGTCATGAGTTAAATTAGGTCTTGGAACCGAAATTACTTTACCGAAAAGAGGGGCGCATATTTTTGATAATATTTGATTGATTAAAGTGGGATAAAAAGCCAAAAAGATTTTTAATTTTATTTTTACCATGTTTTTAAAATTAATATTTAAATCTTAAATTAATATTGTAAACTTTATAAAAACAATATATTTAAAATTATAAATATTTGAAAAATTAATATAAGTTTGGTGTGAATTTATAATATGAATTTTTAAATTAAGTTTGGTGTGAATTTTTAATATTAATTTTGAATTTTATATTTAAATTGTGTGAATTTAAAAACAAAAATTTACTTTATCTCATTAAGTTAAAAATATGATTTTTAAAATTCGTCGTAAGTTGAAGACTAGGTCTTTGAACCGAAATTGCTTTACCCGAGGGAGGGACGAGAACTTTTATTATCATTATTTTTAATCTTATTGAATTAAAGTATGCCAAAAACATTAAAAAACCCAAAAATCTTTACTTTTAAAAACCGCGCTTTGATTTGACAAATTTTAAAATTTTGTCGAGGGACAGACTAGGACAACGATCCGAAACGCCCTCGCTCCTAAAGGAAAACAAAATTTTTAAAATTTAATTAATTATAAGTTTTATAAAGTATAAGGTTTTATATAAAAAAAAAAAAAGCTGAAAACACTGTACCCGGACCCCCATGCGATCGCATGGGTTTTACACTTCAACTCCATGCGATCGCATGGAGCTGAAATCCAGGCCAGATACAAGAAGTCCAGCGGGTCTTTTCTTCCCACAAAACACACACATACACCCGAAAAAACTCTCAAATCTTCACCAAATTTTGCCAAAATTCACCGTAATTCGTCATTTTTCTTGCTCTAATCATGCCTAGATTCTCATTCTTCAGCAAATTGGTAAAAATTACACCCCTAAACTCTATAAATTCCTAGTTTTTGTGATAATTACCAATTATTTACCTAATGCAATTTTGTTAATTTCTAGTGTAATTAGTGTTAAATTATTAGTATTTTATGCATGTATAACCTAGATTGATGCTATTTAACATGATTTGAAGCCAAAAACTTCAAAATTTTTAGAAATCTAGGGTTTGTGTTCTTGAGCAATTTGGGGCTTTTTGATATAAACAGGTTATGGCCGATTTTTGTCATGAATTGTTGCTAAATTAAGTAGTGTAACATGTCTAGGTAGTTAAATGATCCAAACTTTGAGCCTAAACATGATTTTGAAAATTAAAGTGGACTTTTTCAAATCTAAAATTCATGAACTTGATTTTTGAGAGATAATGCCATTTGAAACTTGTTTAATTGCTAGTAATGATTATTTTGACATGTTATTTGAGTTGAATGCTTATGAACTTGGCGAACATTTTCGTATATGCTTATTTGAAAAAGTGTAGATTTGATAAAAATGTGAAAATGAACTTAAGTTTGATATAAATTGATCATGTCATTGTAATTATTTTGATTGATGATTTTGCTGACACTAATGCATATTTGGATGCACAAAAATTGTGTTTGATGTGTTTTGCAGACTGAAAGGGGTGAATCTTCATCCCAAGCTCGCAATGCTCCTGCTGAGAATGTGGAACAACAGGAGGTGGATAACTACTACAAGCAGGATATACCTCATCCAGTCATGACATTTTCTGATATGCACTTGGAAGAGTTGCACCCGAACCTGAGATTTGAAAGACTTTGGATAGATTATCCAAAATACCAAAGGGGTTTGCATACTCTTCATTCTAAGGTTGTTGAGGTACCGAGGGTCATAGAATGGGGACCCTTAGAAGCTGTAGAATTGGCCGGGCCAATTAGGGAATTACTTGTACAGAGGTATGGTAATTCTACTTTTAATGACTGGGTACGTTTATTCACCATGCGTAGACCTGTATATAAAGTATGGTGTGAAGAATTGTTATGTAGTATAGAATTAAATGATCGGGTAGCTAGTTTAACCGACCGATCATTTATTAGATTTTTGTTAGGAGGTTCGATGCGCCACATGTCTTTACTAGACATGGCTCAGGCTTTACGTATATATACGCCTGAGGAGTTAGCATCTGCCGATTGTAGAGGGTTGATACTAAACGGTAGAAAGATAGATGAAAATTTTGATACACACGGTGTGTGGAGTCAAATGACAAGCCATCACCGTTTCAAAGGGGGAAATTACTCTTATTTAGATATAGATAGAGCCGAATTAAGAGTGATTCATAGGTTTTTAGCTAATTCGATTACACAAAGAGGTAAGAACAAGGAAAAGGTAAATGAACAGGATTTGTTTTACCATATGTGTATTCGAGACCCACAAAGCGCTGTAAGTATACCTTATTGTGTGGGTTATTATTTATCAGCTATGGTTAGGGGGATGCGACCACATAGCATAATAGGAGGTGGTATTTTTATTACTTTGATTGGTGAATATCTCGGTGTGGATATAAGTCGGGGGGGATTATTAGTGGAAGAACCAGAACCCCGCGATACTATAGGTTTAAATGTATACCATGGTGCGAAAGTTTTGAAGAGGCGAAATAACGCCGCAGTACAATACCATGGTAGACATCCACAGGTTGAGAGAAACCAACAGCAAGGTAATGTAGGAGGGGGAAATGAGATGCAAGAAATGCAAAGGTTTATAGCTTCACAGGAGTACGAAAATACTAGACAGAGAGCATTTGAAGATTGGCAAGTTCATCAGAACCAAATCATAGCTCATTGCCAACATATAGGTAGAAACTATATTCCTACACCGAAACCCATCTTCCCTCCCTGGTCTATGGAGATGCAACCACCGTATCCTACGTATAACCCTGCCGAAGCATTCTATAGCACCTATGGTTATGCCTGGAACCCCTATTGGTACCAGTATCATCCCTAGTCTACTTAGTTTTATTTATTTTGTAATTTGTAATATTGATATATTTAATACTTATGTTAATATTGTAATAGTTTTTATAATTTTCTAACTTTTATTCCTAGATTTTAATAATTTTTGAATGTGGGGTAATATACCAAACTTCAAAAATATATATATATGTTTGCAGTTTATCTTATGTACACAACAGGGTAAAACAACGCATTTTTAAAGACTGGCATTAAGTTCAGCAAAAGCAACTAATTTTGACGACAAGATGCAAAATATATGTGAAATAACAACAAGACGGAATGAACAAATGATGTGCACCATTTATCATTCAGCAAACAAACGCCAATATATTTGGAAACTTTGGTAAAAATTTAATCATTTTCACACAAATCACCCTCAATAATTTAAATTGTAACTGATTTCTTGCAAATGAGGGCATTGCAAGATCTTAAGTGTGGGAAGGGGTTAAATTCTTTCGGATTTTAACATTTTTACTTTAAACACTGGGTTACCATTAAAAATACTAGTAAAGCAGTAGTTGTATTAGAATCTAGTGCTCTCTGATAATAAAGAACAGCCCTAGTCTTATATACTGACTACCCAATTCTAGTAAAATTTTACAAAATTTTCAATTAAATGAACTCAAAATCATGTTTATACATATTTATGAACGATAAAACTAGGTTATAACACCGAAATTATTGTTACCTCGAAAAGGACATAAATTGAGAAACAAACCAAAATGTTAAAATTCATTTAAAATGGAATAGAGGACGATAAAAAAGGAAAATAAAAGCCAAGTGTGGGAAAAATTACCAAGTTATCTTAAACATATGCCACATATTTTTGTACAAATAACTGAAAATACTTTTGCTTTGGACTAAACTAAAAAGTTTTACCTGATTTACTGTAAGAAAGATGGATCTACACGATGAATCAATTCCATCATTAAAAGGAAGTAAAGTCTTCCGAAAAAGACACGCGCTTCTTGATTTAGGTCAGGAAGTTGTCGTCCAGACCAGCTGTAGGTTGACGAAAAATCTAGAAAAGTCATCACTAAAATCAGCAGGAAATCCACGGACCTCAGCATTAAACAGGGTCGCCAAGTGGTCAGATTTATCCTAACCATGAGAAGGATTTATCTCGTAAAATGGGGGGGCACCATGCAAATTAGCTGGATAAGACTAATGAATCTGATCCCCAGAAAGGATAATCTCCTTAAAGATTAAAAATCAGCTTTTAAGCCTGATATTACTCAATCCTAGAGATTGACCTTAAAGATTGAGAATTCAAACTCATGGAATTCAATGATATCTAAACTCGAGCTTGAACGAGAAAATATTTTGATCAAAATTACAAACCGATTTGTTTTCTGAAAACCCTATTTTCAATGTGTTCATTACCATTGAACGTAAAATCCTAGGAATTCACCTGGAATTCATTAGGTCACCTGAACCAAATCGGCTGTCAACCGTAAGAACGGTGGTTGCATAGCATGGTCAAAGATAGGACCTTGTGCCAAACCGAAAAATTATAAGGGTGAGCTTTACTATTGCTCCTACCAAGGATAGTAATTGCGTCCGACACGTTATAGACCATAATTAAAAGCATGTCAGGGGACATTGCCTTAACAGTTGCTTGTTCAACGCTTTCCTTTACAACCGGACGGTAGTTTACCGAAAGGTAATATACGGGACAAGTAAACTGGACGTGTTGCTTTCCAAATACAAGGTTAGCAAGTGGGTGACACAAAACCGCAAGTTTTGAGCTAAAATTTTCAAATCTGAAACCCACCAAACCCACAAAAATATTTTGCAAACACCGGTAAAGGGTTATTCCGGAAAACTTATCTAGGGTAAAAACTAGATTTAATTTTCAAAAGATCAAATGTTTTCATAAAGATCCAATTTTCTTAATGGATCTAAATTTTTATAGTCATGTGGGACTGTAAACCATATCGTTACTACCATTGTTTATACCGCCGTATAGAAATCACTGATGTACAAAGTGTGAAGAATAAAGAAGTGATTCTAGTATTTCAAGACGATATTGCTTGAGGACAAGCAACGCTCAAGTGTGGGAATATTTGATAATGCTAAAAACGAACATATATTTCATAGCATTATTCCTCAAGAAAGACAAGCTTTTAGTTGCAATTGTTCTATTTACAAGTAATATTCGTTTAAATAATAAAAGGTGAAGACAAAAGACAGATTCGACGAATTAAAGACGCAAACGACCAAAAAGCTCAAAAGTACAAAAGACAATCAAAGAGGTTCCAATTATTGATAAGAAACGTCTCGAAATTACAAGAGTACAAGATTCAAAACGCAAAGTACAAGATATTAAATTGTACGCAAGGACGTTCGAAAATCCAGAACCAGGACCAGAGTCCCCTCTCAACGCTCGACGCAACGGACGAAAAATTACAAGGCAACTATGCACATAAATATAATATAATATTTAAATAATTCTTATAATTATTTATATATTATATAAATAAATAAAAACCGTCGGCAAGCGAGACTCCAAAATGGGTGAGCTGTAATTTCAAACTCCGCGACTCGCGGAGTTTGAAGGCCAAAAATGCCGCGAGTCGCGGAGCCCCAAGTTTTGAAAATCCCTATAAAAGCAACCGAATTCTGAGCATTTTTAATCATCTTTTTCTTCTTCTCTCATAATACTACGTAAATATTTATATTTATATTTATATTTATATTTTAATTTTAATTTTAATTTTAATTTTAATTTTAATTTTAATCTTAATAATAAGGGTATGTTAGCGAATGTTGTAAGGGTGTAAGTCGAAATTCTGTCCGTGTAACGCTACGCTATTTTTAATCATTGTAAGTTATGTTCAACCTTTTTATATTAATGTCTCGTAGCTAAGTTATTATTATGCTTATTTAATCTGAAGTAATCATGATGTTGGGCTAATTACTAAAATTGGGTAATTGGGCTTTGTACCATAATTGGGGTTTGGACAAAAGAACGACACTTGTGGAAATTAGACTATGGGCTATTAATGGGCTTTATATTTGTTTAACTAAATGATAGTTTGTTAATGTTAATATAAAGATTTACAATTGGGCGTCCCTATAAATTACCATATACACTCGATCGGACACGATGGGCGGGGTATTTATATGTATGAATAATCGTTCATTTAACCGGACACGGGAATGGATTAATAGCCACTAGAATAATTAAAACAGGGGTGAAATTATGTACAAGGACACTTGGTATAATTGATAACAAAATATTAAAACCTTGGGTTACACTCAGTCGACATCCTGGTGTAATTATTAAACAAAGTATTAAAATCTTGTTACAGTTTAAGTCCCCAATTAGTTAGAATATTTAACTTCGGGTATAAGGATAATTTGACGAGGACACTCGCACTTTATATTTATGACTGATGGACTGTTATGGACAAAAACCAGACGGACATATTAAATAATCCAGGACAAAGGATAATTAACCCATGGGCATAAAACTAAAATCAACACGTTAAACATCATGATTACGGAAGTTTAAATAAGCATAATTCTTTTATTTCATATTTAATCTCCTTTATTTTATATTTAATTGCACTTCTAATTATAGCACTTTTATTTATTGTTATTATATTTAATTGCACTTTTAATTATCGTACTTTTTAATTATCGCAAGTTTATTTTATCGCACTTTTATTATTCGCAATTTTATTATCGTTATTTACTTTACGCTTTAATTTAAGTCTTGTATTTATTTTTAACATTTTACATTTGGTTTTAACTGCGACTAAAGTTTTAAAATCGACAAACTGGTCATTAAACGGTAAAAACCCCCCTTTATAATAATAATATTACTTATATATATATTTGTATTTTTATAAAAGTAAACTAATATAGCGTTAAGCTTTGGTTAAAAATATTCCCTGTGGAACGAACCGGACTTACTAAAAACTATACTACTCTACGATTAGGTACACTGCCTATAGTGTTGTAGCAAGGTTTAGGTATATCCATTTTGTAAATAAATAATTAAAACTTGTGTAAAAATGTATCGTATTTAATAGTATTTCCTGCTAAAATTTAATAGTATTTTATACCTCTCTGCTAAAACATCAACATATCCATTTTTTATTTATGTACTTGTTTTATATTTGTATAGATACATATGTATATATTATATTAATTTTTATAATATTACATAATAATATAAATCTACTAATAAATTTTAGAATGTTTTTAATTTTATTAAGAATACTAATTCTAATAATAATAATAATAATAATAATATCAATAATAATTTTAGTAGAATTTATAAAAAAATAATAATAAAGGAAATCATAAGATGATAATAGTAATATTATTAATAATACTATTAATAATACTAGTCACAATAATATTAGTAATAATACAATAATTTATTTATATCTATATATTTTCGTATTAATCTAACTAATATAAATTTTAATATGAAAAGTAACAAATATATTGTTATAACAAATTATATTTGTCAAATCGCATATCTATATATTATATATTAAAATAATACTAATATCAATATTAATAATGAAGGTAATACTGATATTGATATTAATAATAATAATAATAATATAAATTACAATAATACTAATATTATTAATGATAATAATAATATTAGTAATGATATTACTACAATAAGTTATCTATCAAATTCGCTTCTATAGATAATATATTTAAAGTAATTATATACATATCGCTATCATGTATATTAATTTTGAAAATAATAATGTTATTATTATATCAACAACAAAAAAATAATGTTATGTGATATAACCATATGATATACATTATATAATAATTTATTTGGAATATTAAATGTTTATACAATTTAACATATATTACAATATACATATAATTATATATAGAATTCATATATTTATATATAAATTTAAATTAATTACAATTTAATTATTTTATATCTTATTTTACATGTTATATTTTATTATTTTGACATATTATATATACATACATTTATACATTTTTATTTATAAAAAAAATTGTTCGTGAATCGTCGGGAACAGTCAAAGGTTAAAGGAATATATTAAAACAGGGCAAAAATTTTGAGACTCAACATTACAGACTTTGCTTATCGTGTCGAATTGATATAAAGATTAAGTTTAAATTTAGTCGGAAATTTCCGGGTCACTACAATACAAACCCTAAGGCGTCAATTTAATCAATAATTCGTTGGTTTTCTTTGATCCCGAAGCGTAAACGTATTTGTCTCAACCTAAATTAGTGAATTACGCCTCTAATCTTGTTTATACGTTTGATCTAAGATCCGGAAATCGTCTACAAGGGAACTGTGCCCTCAACGAAAAGTCTACACATTGTCATTTTAGAAGGCGATACGATTAACCTTACCGATCATCCATTTTCACTTTTGGGTTCGAAAAATGTCCATCATCGAGTTCGTATTTTGTAGTTGGATAAAATATTCCCCTATAAGGTAAAGCCTTCTAATATTAAAATTTGAAGTGTAGTGGAAAAGTATAGCTAGAAAAGAGCAAGAAACACAAAATATTTTTGATGTGGATTAATGTTAGATAATATGTTGTTGCTCAAGTCCAATTGTGAGTTTAGTGTCCATTAGTGATACTTGGGGTTTACTAGGGTATCATCCAGAGATTGCAAGTGATTTATTCTCTTTAGGCCAGCCGTTTCAACACCTTGCAAGGACTTTCCTAGCTAGCTCGTTACAAGCTTTAGGGCCTGTTTACTTACACCTTAATGGACTTAATTGCCTCAAGGACTTATTCGGTCACCAACATCATGTGTTTACTTGAGGCTTAAAGAATAATCACACCTTACCCAATGACTGTTTCGATCACCCCAAAATGCCTACTACTACACATACAGCCATTCTAATTTCTTTAACTACCCTTCTTTTAACAACTCCCAAAATTATCTTCCTGACCACCAACGCCATATAATCTGTAAATTTGTGTTCATCGTCATCAAGAAGCAAAGGTAAAGAAAAAAAAATTGTAGAAATTGAAATACCTATTTTCAGTTGAAGAAAATCGTAGCTTTTAAAAAAAATCTTCGATCTTTGTTCATCGCCATATTGAAGTTACAGTTTCCAATTGAAGAACATTGGTTATAATCTTTGTAAAATAGTTTCCCCTATTGTAACGCATGAAGTACAAAAATATGTATTGAAAGATATTTTGAAGGTAGGTAGGCGTGAAGTTTCCAGAATTATATATTATACATACGTTTTTGTTCATTAATTAAAAGAAATAGAACTTAACTGTATATCTTTTCTAGATAGATTTTTACAATCTTGAGAAGTTTCATGAAGTCTACATAATCTATAAATATAAATACTCGTATATATAATAAATAAATTCAATATAAAATAATTAAATAAAGAGTAAATTTGTCAATTACATTATTAAGATACTTCATTAAGTAACAAAAATAAACACCTTATTATTATTATACGATTATTCCATATTGCCATTTATATGGATATATCCATCTATATGGATAAAGTGACTTAATCAAAAAAAGGTAAACAGGCCCTTAATCCAGTTTGTGAAGTTAGATCCGAGTATCCGACCCTATTTGATCAAGGACTTCTAAGTAGAAACTTATGGGATATGCTACCGAGTTGCCCAATGAAGCACATCACCCGAGTTCAATTCCTAGCTATGCCATATTGTTCAAAAAGGGAGTGTGACTAGAGGGTGCACATAATGCGCAATTCACCCGGTACCAGGTCTCGAGCTCGGGGGGCTTGATTACCCGATGTTTTACCTTCTATGGGGAGCCAATGTGCTCGTTCATAGGAGGGTTTCCTCGCTTACCAAAAAAAAAAAAAAAAAAATCATATGCCTATGAAAAGTCAATTTTCAAAAATAACACCGATTTTTTTTTTTTGTTCGTTTTGCCAAATGCCATTATTCATTTAAGACCATCACCCCGTTTAACAATAGCCTTGTCGGGATGAAAGCATGTTGGTCTTTACTAATCAAATGGTGAAGTGGTGAATGATCGAGCGAAGCCTAGTTGCTAGGCTTTTGGCAATATAAGTAACGCTGATGAGAATTATATTATCTAAAAAAATCCACCACTTATTTTAATAAATTTTTTATCCCAATAACCGTTCACCTTTTTCCCCACATAGAGAGCCCATCATGATCTTAAGATAATTAGAACATGGGTTTGGCCCACAGAAATGATCAGCCCGGCCTTAGTAAATTATCCAACCAATTAAAGATTAAAAAGTAATCAATATTCATTGCAAGTCATCATTAAAATCAGCAATTTCAATTTTCAAATAAGAATTAAGTAGCAAAGTTAAGCACACTAACTTACCAACAAAAGTGTAGAAATCAGGATATCAAATGATATACTCATGGTGATAAATACAGCCCGAACCATAGTAGGATTAATAATAATGGCAGATAGTACATAAGATGATAATGAGCATATGATACCTCAACCATATATTTATCATATATTCATATTCACATGTTTATTTTCAAACTTGAATCTCTTCATCTACTTGTCATTCAAAACACATCCATCATTTTTTCAGTCTAAAACAATTAATATGCTTAGGACACAATTTTTTGGTATGGAGATACTAAGCTCTAAAAGCATAGACTTCCTAATCAACTTCTACACGACAAATGCCACGTACCTCACATTCGTGGGATTAAGTGCTGTGTACGAGCCTACCTTCAAGTAAACTACTAAAAGCAAACGGGACATTTCACTAGCCCGTTCTCATTACATTCTACACAACTAATCGGAAACATGGTATCATTCTCGATAACCTCCTCCAAGACCACCTTTCGGCTACCATTGCACGTTAAACAAAGCACAAAACGCATCCCCCCACACCCTTGGCAGGGCCCAGTGGTCGGACTTTTCGGTATGCCATTCAAAAGGTCTTCTAACTTACCTTCTTCATGAAGTCCGACCACCTCATCAACACCGCCAATAAGTCTTCCTTTGATAAATAGTCTTGGTGGGATCACCCTACCGCCCAATATTCGCCACAACTCCTCCCTGAACTCCATGTGCATTGAAACGTCTCGTTCATCGTACAAAATCTGAAAACTCCCTAACAAAAACCTTATTGTGTTACAATCTTCAAAAGTCTTACGTATACCTCTTAAGCTTGTTGTGTAGAAGATGACTGAATCATTTCCACCCGGTGGACACTTTTCTTCAAACTCCACCAACAATGAACGGTTTACGGTTTCTTCTGAAACCGTCATGTTAGTCTTCATGTCTTCATTCTTCATGTCACTTGTGAGTGTTGGTGTTTGGAAGTACTGATTTAATGCATTGTCATGAAAAACCAGACCTTGTTTTAGGTTGGTGATGGCTGAAATGGATTTCAGTTTGCCTACAAATCTTCCTCTCATTCCCTTCATCTCTTCACTACGCTTCTAATCAACTTGAGGGAGGTTTATAAACTGAACGGATCGGTCTTTATCAACGACGTTGTGTCAATAATCGGTAATGGGTAACAAACTAATCTATATAACGAAAGTTTCGTAAAGGAAGTTTACATGATGGGGGCCAAGGGGTAAAGAAGAAGGTGAGAGTAAAGGACCTTTATATATCTAGTGGTTGTATATGGTGGGGGCTTATATGTTCTGACCTTTGGTTGGACACACCAATAGCGTTATAGTCCACCAAGAGGGACCCACATTCATCAATTGATAAAGTCGATATCGCAATCAACGATTGTGTTCAAGAGAGCCTGTGATGTAGGACGGATGTATGGACACATTATATGAACAAATGCTTTGGAAGAGACTTGAATTTAATGAACTCAATGCTAATGTTGAATTTAATAAACTCAATGCTCATTTGAAATGCTAAAGTTGATCAATGAACTTACTAACTAGCTACTTGATTTGCTAAACTTGTGTTAGGGTGAAATGACAAAAAAAAAAAAAAAAAAACTTACAAAATTGGGTTAAATCAGACCAAAAATTTGGCAATGATGGAGATAGCAAACCAAATTAGGCTAAAAATGGGAGACAAGGTGTGGCACACCACATATAATTGAGTCACAAGGAGGGGTCTTGCAAATGGCTAAAAGCACCTTCATCTACTCTTTTAGTTAATCAACTAGACTTTTGTGGATATAAAGTTAAAGCTATATATAGTGGAGGGGTTATAAGACTTTTTTTGTACCAACCATGATACATGTCTCTTAACAATAAGGACTTAACAATTAACGTAACTACCCTACTGGACCATCATACCCATTCATTGATTATCACTTATGAACTGAACCTCTACTCCTCTACCCCAATCCAAAACATTATTGAGCATATGCGATTAGCTTTCTATCAACAACAGCCCCAAAGATCACCTATAAGAATGTACTTTGTGCATTAATGGTAGTACCTTGACCATAAACTAAGCCCCAAAGATCTATAAGAACGTACTTTGTTCATTAATGGTAGTACCTTGACCATAAACTAAGCCCCAAAGATTACCTATAAGAACGTACTTTACATTAATGGCAGTACCTTGACCATAAACTATCAACAATTCCAAGTACCTAACCTTAAAATGTCACCATTTTCAATGAGCGTGTCTGATCAGTATTGCAGCTAAAGTCAGCCACGATGACCGTTACAACAGCTAGGAGACTTCCCGACTTGTTTCGGCAGAAGTCGGTCAACACGGTCAATGGCTAGGAGACTTCCCGACTTGTTTTGGCACAAAACAGTCAAAACGGTCAATGTCAGTCAAGACGGTCAAAATTAGTTTTTTCAATCCTTTTATACATGATAATCACTTGATCTTTACTAAATAAAAACTTTACCATAAGCTCATTTCAGTTGCCTTTATTCATGTTTTATGTGTTTAAGTTTGATATGTAAAACGGTTTAAAATACATCTACTTTCAAAAGTCAACATTGATCCATGCCCGTCTCGTCCCATTAAAATCCCGACCTACTCGTCTCCGTCTCCCGACCTTTTTCAACCTTGGGTCTGATACCACCTATATTCATGTAAACATCCTTCAAGGAAACCATTTCATTAGACATTTAGACAAGTAACACGATTATACATATGGAGTATACGCCGAAAATAAGATAGAATTACACGCCGAAAATAAGATAGAATTACACGCAGAAACATCATTTCTCAAAGTACATGAACAGGACATAGCAGCCATACGAGTTATAGAAGTTGAACCATCTAAGCTAGTACCGAACCCAGAGTGAAATATAACACATTACACAAAACCATCCACACAAGGAACATGGGATCATTTACAGTACATGTTTATTTATTAATGGATTTGGTCGAAGATAGCAGATTTCAATTCAACCACTTAACTGGAAGCTATTTGTGCCTCAGAGCTGTACCATCCGATACTGAAATCAAACGAGATGCACGTCAACTCCTTTTTGTCAGCATCTTGCAGCTTCATTGTGAGTGTATATGAACCCTGTAGTTGTTGAACAATACTTGTTAGCTCCATGGGAAATTGAAAACAAAGTCAAATGTACAACAATCAATTCAAATGTACAACCATCAAATGCATGTCAATGAGAAAGCTACTTACAGGTGGAGTTACTGAAGGCAACGCTTGGGAGTGAGAGATTGCGAAGTCACCGGTAGTAACGGGGCAATCTGTCTTGGTGCAAAGGTCACTGGTCTCACTATACACACCGAAAAAGTAGTATGACACATCGATTACAAGGTTCCCTCCAGAAATGGGCGTGTCTGCATTCCAAAAACATAAATTATAAATCTTATTCTAACAGCTATGAAAATGTAAAATATCGAATGCCTAAATCGATTTAAAATGCACTTCTAAATCATGTTCAGCCAATCTTAAAAATTGACATTCACACACCAAGTCAAATCTGCATTACAGCTACTATTTTGTGATGTTAAGGAACATGCCCACAAGACAAAATCATAAAAAGAGAATAGAAGTATATGATATTTGTAGAATCATAACAAACACGTGTGTTATACTTTCTCATAACAAACACCATTGCATCATTTTGTATATCGCAGATAAATAACAACAAACCAATAGGGGATAGCTGTTTGCATCATCCTCCAAAGATAAAAGTAAGAGACAAAGATGAATATAATTAGGATAAAGCTCTACCTGTAGATGCAGAAATAGTGAAGGTGGTCTCTGTGCCTCTTTCTATTGGGTAAGGAGTGATCTCAACTCCACTGACCTTGACATCATAATCCTTGTTCTTCTCTGTACAAGTTTTGATAATACAACATAAAAATCTTTATTTAATGTGTATGCTACTGAAATAAAAGACATGCCCACTAGAAAGATCTTGTTTTTATACATAAGGTTCAAACTACAGTACCTTAAGTAATTCATATTCAAGTATGCTATTTTCATAATTCCAACATGGTTCAGGTGCACAAAGACTTGTGTTAATTTCATTAGTTGATCTATTAACATATAATGAAGCTTATACTAAATTGCCACAATCATATAGGTCTAACGGTTACCAAAATATCCGTCCGGATCAAATAAGACATCAATTCATCGATGTTTCTCAAAATTCAGCATGATTTACAGAAGTATTGGATCTTAATATTAATACAATTAACTTCAACTTTTAGAAAAGAAAAAAAAATTATGACAACTATGGTAGCACTTGACATATTCTGTTCTACATATTCATAAATATGTGGAACTTCCTAACTGCACTAAACCTAAAAAAATCTATTATTCATAAGCAACAACGTATATGTGCAGGTATGGATGGCAATGGATCGGATATGGATCGGATGATGCAATATCCACATCCATATCCATTTAATTTTTCCTCATCCATATCCATATCCATATCCATTTAATTTCAGTTCATCCGTCCATATCCATATCCGATGGATTAAATATCCGTTGGATATCAAATGAAATGTTAATCTAACGATGAATTCATCAATTTAATATAGATTATAACAAATGTAAATATTTAATCTTTATGTTTTCGATTTGTTACACATGTTTTGATTGTAATTTGTCGCCGATTGTGAATCTAATTAAGCAAAATACGTTATAATATAAGTAAGTATACGTTTAAACTAATATAAATATGTAACTTTGAATATTGTTAGTAACAATTTAATAATTGTGACTATCACAACCCTTATTATTGTTAATAAGTTAAGAATTTGTAGGTCATATGTATATGTATATCGATATGTAGATGTGTATGCATACATTTTAATACGTATATATGTATGTAAAATGCATTTCGGGTGATAATGGATATATCCGTGGATGATAAATTGTGATCCATATCCGATCCATGAAATATTTAGATCATCCATATCCATATCCATATCCATATCCGTTAATCGTCCATTTACATCATCCATATCCATAATAAATGGATCGGATCGGGTGGATGTCCATGGTTTAGATCATCCATATCCATATCCATATCCATATCCGTTAATCGTCCATTTACATCATCCATATCCATAATAAATGGATCGGATCGGGTGGATGTCCATGGATGTAACATCCATTGCCATCCCTAGTGCAGGGGCGGAAATATGTGGGGGCAGGGTGGGGCGCCGCCGCCCCCAGTGAATTTGTAACTGATTTGTAATTTTAAGTGAAAAAATTTTGAATTTTTCGATTTTGGCCCGTGGATTTTTTTTCCCCAAAAGTATCCATAATTTGTCCCCAAAGCCTTCATATTTTGCCCAAAAGCCTCCATATTTTTCCCCAAAACCTCCTTATTTTGTCCAAAAAATTTTGACCAAAAAATTTGCTAAGCTTTTGAAAAAAATTTCGGCCCGGTTTAAAAAATTCCTGCCGCCACTATATATATATATATATATATATATATATATATATATATATATATATATATATATATATATATATATATATATATATATATATATATATACTTATACTATACTTCGGATTTTTGAAGCAATTAGGGTTTAACAGTTAACATCAAACACCAAATCGAAAAGTCAGCTTATGTGCAATCTAATCTAAAACAGTATTGACCAATAGAATAGAAATAACTAAAAAAAGGAATATGAAAACCCTAATTACGTAAACACGATCAAATTAAATTAATTAATTTATTATAAAATCTAAAACTCTTATATGTTTGAATCATATACTAAACTAAAAAACTTAATAAACCACTTACTGCAGTATTTCACATCGATTGCATCAGCAATCAGAGAAATCGAGCAAATAAATACGATAAATAATTTGCTTTTAATTCCTGCCATTGGTTTCTTCTTCAATCCGATCTAAATGTTTAGATGATTTTGAGACTGTTGGTGTGTGTAAAAAATTAGAGATGACGTGTTTAGTGAGGAGACTTAAGTTATGACGGTAGTTTAGTCGGTGTTGTGTTGTCAAATTTCTAGACTATTAGTGATTATTGCTTATTTACATTTTGATACCTTACGTTTTTCATTTTTACAATTCATGTTCAGTAACTTTTTCTGCAATTGTTGCCACAATAAAATTAAGTAATTTCTATTTTCTACGATTCTTGCCATGATAAAACTAAAGTAATTTTTACCAAAATCTTGATAATTGTTGTTGATGTGCACAAAAATATGATACGGAGTATATTTGAATAATCTTCCATGCACGGTAACTAGAAATTTGTTATAATTAATACTCCATAACTTCAAGAAACTTTATTTGATTAGCATTTATTTATTTTTTTAAAATTACATCATTTACTTTTTCAGAAGTCACCGTCCTTAAAAAAAATAGAAATATGCAAGACACTCAAAGAAAGGAAAACTAAATTTGAACATTTTATATTTTTATAAAAAAGTAACATTTGGCACACAAAAAAAAGGAGAGTAAGGTTTTGTGAAAGGTCAAAATTAAAGAATTTTATTTATCATAATGATATGCAAATGTGTTTTATTCGGACACATATTCATCCGTAGAAAGCCAAAAAGTGTTTGGACTTTGGAGTATAATTTTATCATAATGATGTCCATGCATAGACGTATATGAGTAAATCATGGTGATGTACGGGTGAATCTTGATGGTGTAAGTGAGGCATCACTCCTTCCATACAATAGTTACATATGTAGTTAGTCAAATTAACTTGGTATGATTTGGAATTGACGAACCATGAGCAAAGCTTTGTCATTCAGGTCTAAAGTTTTAACCTATCAAACCCACAAACAATATAGAGAGTTGACGTGGTTCATCATTCAACTCTCCCTTCTCTTTTTCCACTACCAAATCAGCTTTCGAAACAAGCTAAATCTTTATCTCGCATACAATTTTTTTCATGTAATTTAAACCTCTACAAAAATGGACGTAACGTACGAAACATACCATCAAAAAGGCAACATAGATTCTAAAAATAACAATTGCAGATACAAGTTGTTGTATTAGCTACAAAGGTTTTCGACTTTGTACCATGACTTGCAAACAAGTTGTATTCCGATGCTACAATTGCACAATCCTAATTGTTGAGGCACACAAAGTTGATTTTGCCTGAACATAATGAACATCCATCTCTTTCAGTACAACCAGATCATAGAATAACCCACAAGACACACATCTACAGTTTGCTAATTTTGCCATATAATTCGAACAACTTGATTCACGTGTAGTTTGATTTAATTAAGAGATGCAATTGTGTGTCTGTCAAAAATCAAATACAAGTTTCTATATTTGATTTACAATGGCCCATTCTATGCAGAGAGTGTGTGCGCGTTACTGCGTTACATGAAGCAAATTGCCATTAATACAAACACTATAGATTCCAATACAAACACAATATTCTAAAGTTCTATATGTATTAGCTACCTCCACCTACTTTAGCCTCAAGTTTCAACCATCGATGGCGTGCTCTGATTCAACTCTCTTGGTGCAAGTTACTCCTATTCTTGGATTACCTATCCTTACTCCACAAATTCCAGATTTATGTAAAGCAAAATTTAAAAACATTGAATTCAGTTAACAAATCTTCCATTCAAATTTAAAAACCATTTCTATTTCTAAGAATAGAATACTGTTCACCACATAGTTCTCATCTGAACACAATAAGCTACGCATATACAAATCAAAGCATTAAAACTAAAATCTCAAATATTCTCAACAGATAATAAAAATATGTTACCTGAAAAAGCTACTGCAATTGACGGTAAGTAGTGAAATCACATTGACGTTGGGTCAAAATTCCAATATATGTGCGATAGGGACAACTGAACTGAATTGATAAAGAAAAACGCAGTTCTAGCATCAAGACGGATTTTGTACGGTAACATCCGCACACGAATCTAAATTCCGATCTGGTTTGCACGATTATCGAAAAGTAACAATCTATATGACCTACTGATCTTTAATCCATAATTTTCATTACTGTATAATCAAAAACAACATAACACAGTTCAACAAATTGACAGGGAGAATTCTAATAAAATCTCAACCTGACTGATTATTTATATTGATACAGTAGTAGATAAAATCTCAACTTTGAACATCCCATATTACTTGTGAACAATTTCAATAAACTAATTGACTAATTTTAATACTACACATAAAAGACATGACGAAACTCACACAAATGTTGCATTCTTACACAAAACTTGCTCTAGGGTGACTACGAGCAAAGATTAGATTATGTTCTAATTACAGTTATTCCTCTAATGAAGACCCCACACTTGAAAGTATCTCACTCTCGTCAACATTAATCTCAGAACTTTTTTCTATTCTCGGCAAGCGAGACATTTCTGATGTTTTCCCAGCTGATAAGTTCAGTCGCAAAGGCCGACCCTCGACCTCCTATTCACCAATAACACAAGACAAATGTATAAAATTAGTTCTTAGGGAAAAAAGCATATGCTCGTAATAGAGGTGACAGATTGAAATGTGTAAAGTGGTTGACCAGAAAACATTTTTTTGTGCACTTTAAAACCTTTTCAGTTATAATAGTTGTATACTTGTATGCATTTGAAAAAACTCTTTGGCTAACTTTTTACCAGTTTGACCGTTTTCCTTCCATGGCTAATTCTTGTTTAACGACTCATTTGAGATTATAAGATAACCCAAATCGACTCTAACAAAAGTAAACGGGACAAAATTGACATCTCTATTTGAAGCTTACCACTTCATTCATGGCACTAAGCGCAGACTCTGCAGCCTCAGGAGAGCTAAAAGTGACAAATCCAAAACCTCGAGACCTGCCCGAGTGTTTCTCATAGATGACTTTAGCGCTCAATAAACCAGGCTGGTCAGCAAAAGCATCTTTAAGCCTTTCTGAAGTTACGATCCAACTAAGGTTACCCGCATAGATTTTGTGAGGGCTTTCGATAAAATCTCGGTTACTACGTCTAATCTTTGGGCCCATCACTTCCCTTTCGCCTCCTCTTGCCACCTCGGGAAAGTTCACCTTTACACTTCTGCCCCCAATTTGCTGCAGATTATTAGCCCAATCAGTAACTATTTATTACATTACATCATGCATTCTTTAATTACATGTTAAAAACCAAGGTTGAAGAAATTGGAACTAGGGGAGTTCTTGGCGGGACCATTTCTAGGAGTTCTCGGAGAACGAGTTCTCAGTGGTTGACTTTCGTTGACTTTTGTGATAATTTTTATGATACCCGAGATTTGAACGAGATTTGACCGGTTCGACCGAGATTTGACCGATTTTTGGCTGAGAAACTCAATTTATTGGTCGTTGACCGATTAAGCCGGCCGTTGACCCTTTTTTTAGCCGATTCAAAACAAGAACTTGGCAGCAACTCTAAAACGATTTCTCGGCGAGAACTCGGCCGATTTTTCCGATTTTTGCAACCTTAATAAAAACTCGTTTAACACATTAAAATAAAATACTTACAGATCCATTAAACATTCTAATAGCTTCATTAGCTTCATGAACACTTGCCATTGTAATAAACCCAAATCCCCTGCTTCTATCTGTCACTCTATCATAAACAATCTGATCAAACACACAATTAGGGTTACACACATACACAAAACTCAAAGTTAATCACAAAATCCAACAATCATCAACTTAAAATAGACATAAAATGACTAACAATTACCTCAACAGAGCTAACCTCACCAGCTTCCCCAAACACTTGCGCCAATTCTGCTGACGTAATTGCGTACGGCAAGTTTCCGACGTACAGCCTTCCGGCTTCCGGCGACTCGGTTTCCGTTTCGGTTTCGATTTCTTCTTCTTCATCGTAATCATCATCATCATTAGTTTCATTCTCTGTTTCCAATTCTGCTTCAATTGGCAATTGTTCTGATTCTAGGGTTTCGTTTAATTCAATTGATGTGTAAGACGCGGAACATTTGGGGAACGGAGAAGAGGATGGAAGTAGTGGATAGAAATTAGGTCTGAAAGTGAGATATAATTTGGGGATTTTGGAGGTTGAGATTGAGGGATGTTGCAAGTGAAGTGCTATTGAGTTGCATTGTGAAAAAGATGAAAGTGTATAACTGGTAACTGGGATTAATGATGATGAAGAAGAAGAAGCAGCAGCAGCAAACATTTTTTGGATTTGATTTTGAAGTAATATTAAAGGATAATGTTATGTTATTATTATAAGTCTGACGATGATATTTGAATTTGATCCGGAAATTTAGGTTTTAAGATGTACGTGGTGTTATGATAAGGATGGATTCTCATTTTGTATGGATTCTCATTTTGTATACATGCAAATGAATAGAGATGATTGATAATCTTGCACGGTAAAATTATGAATTATTGATTATTATTTCACCTACTCTATAATTGAAGATGAAAACGAGTAATGTACAGTTAAGTTTTAGTATTATAAATACTCACTCAATTGTAAGGATATGTACACCATTTTTCAATAAGAATTTACTCTCTTCTTTCTTTCACATAAATTGAAAATAGGCCACTAAAGGTAGTTATAAGCCTACTGAATTATAATACGTTATCAGCACGAAGAACTCCAGTCGGCCATCATCCTCCACCGCTGGAAGATCTTGAAACCTCATATGTGTCTTTCGATTAAGAATTTATTAGCTTGGGTTTTTCCTTCAACCACTGATTCATCAGGTACTCTATACATGATTTAAATGTCTACTAAATGAACACATGATAAAAGGAAATAAATAAAAATAATAATAACGACTACAAATTGTAAGTTGACTTTTTGATATTTAAAACACATTTGTGGTACTCGACAATTGACCAATTAACTTATATTAAGTTAAGGATTACCTTTCTAGTTAGTTACTACTTGAATTTAGATGTCTTTATGAAAAGAGAACATACATCCGCCTTTTGTTGTGGTTCACATATAATTTCTTTTAATTTATTGAATTTTTGTTTATATACTCTTAAGAAAAAATAAAAATAAATAAATAAATAAAAATAGAAGGGCCGCACAACTATTCACCGTCGGTTATTCTTCCGGTAGGAAGGGCCGCACCACTGTTCGCCGTCGGTTATTCTTCCGGTACACTCGTCTGGCGACTTTGCTGATCAAAACCCATATTTCGATTCTAATTTGTGACTTGGTTTGCTCCTGATCTATGATCTGCTCACGATTTGTTGTTGTATTTGGTGAGAGAGAGAGATAGAGATCACCACGAACTACTACAATACTTGGAACGCCATTACTCAACAACTACCGCAATTGCTTTTCGTTTTTCTGTTAGAACAAAACACAAAACAACCATGATCACTTCTATCACCACAACCATACTTATATCTATTTTGTTTATTACCATTATAAATTACTGCTACTGCTACAATTGTTTCTACTAGATCTCGTGCCTGGTTCCTGCTCGACAAATACAGCACCAAACCCCAAATTGAAGTGCTATCTGTTGCTTGTAATACGCTGTTACAGCTACTGCAGCCATAAACAGCCACCACTTCGTTTATTTATTTATTTATTTAAAACCCTCGAACCTGCAGCCTACATATTTATACTACTATATTTACATGATTTGTTTTTCTTTTTCCTGTTGTGGGCTCCGATATTTTGCTAAACCAAACCACGATCTAAGATTCTTCTTTTGGCCGTGTCTTTTGTCCAACAAGAAAGTGCCACCACCAAATCCCACTTGTGCAAGTTGTTGATTAAATATTGGCATCTATTGTTCCTGTTATAATCAAACCCACTTTCGTTCCTATATCCTATTAAATCAAGAGTAAATGATGGTGACAGTGATTTAATAGTAATGAAATGAGTAATGCTCCACTTACATCTTCTTTATGTTTCCTTGTTTCCTGACCGAACCCCACAACTTATATCAATTAATTTCATCTTCAAATATCTCGTACTTTTGATCAATTGCTGGGTTCCACATAATTGATAAATTATGGATGTGAATGGAAGCATATAATGCTAAATCACGTGGCATTTGATTTATATATGGCAAAGTTTAACTTATGGGATCCACTAGTACTAGTCACTATCTTCATGTTCCCTCATCACAAATGTAACGACCCTGGATTTTTCAACGTTTACTTATTAATATTTATTATTAATGCTTGTGATTTAATGAATGTATTTCTATACATTTACTTGTTACCATACATGAATTTTAATTGCCCGACACGTCTTTGTGACACATGAACTTTTCACGAATAATATTCTGGATATTATTTACATTCATGATTAATTGTTATTAATCATTTTTAATTAACTAAGGTTAGTAGTTAATTACTTGGGCTCTTATTGGATTAAATTGTTAATTACTTGAACATGGGCTTTTATTAATGATAATGGACCTAGAAGCCCACCATACTTATCTTAATGGATTAATTTAGGAGCCCTTTTGTTGTAAGTAGTCCATTAAGGTTTAACTAGTTAATTAGTGCATAAATAATCTAGTTACTACATACTTACACCTAGTTCCCATGTAAGCTAACCTTATAACCAACTTTTGAGCCAATTACATGAAGAATCTAGTGGGTCTTTTCCTTCCTCTTGATTCCTTTTGGCCGTCGGCCATACAAGAGTGTGGAGGGAGTTTTTGTTTCATTTTTTGTATTACTTCAAGCACTAGTTCACTTCATTTCTCACTTACACACTTACTTGCATTTTTCTCTCAACATTTCTCTCATTTTGCTCTCTACTTTGTAAGTAACTTGAGCTTTTCTTCTCTTCTTCTTTTCTTTGAAAAACCGTAGCAACAACACTCCTCATCATCAATCTTTGTTTGTTGTTTGATTACTTGTAGTTGTTGTTGATTACTTACATGTTATTAAGGATCAAACTCTTTAGTTTGTTCTTCATTTTATCTTGTTCATACAAGAACATACAAGAACAAAACTCTCTAGTTTATGTTATACACTTAATGTTTTAAAGAAAGAAAGTTCATGTTGTAAAATCATACTTGAATTCATGTTTGTAAACTAAAGTTTACTTTCTTAAAGATCAAGATCTTGGCTTGAATCTTTAAAGTATGAATAACCATGAACTTGTTACTTGTTTATTTAGTTTATTTCTTCATTTCTAGCATCTTTAAATTCGTGATTTATGTTGTTCTTGGTCAAGTGTTACTAGTTAACTTTGATCTCATTTTTCTTGAACAAAAGCTAACTTTATAAGTTCAAGAACATGGAAGTTTAAATTTATAGTTACAACTTCAAATAATTATGAAAGATCTAAGTTTCTATAGCTTATGGTGTACATATTTTGTCATAAACAAAAGCTTGTAAGCTTACATACACTTTGCAAGATGAAAATCTAAGTTTTGTAACTTATGGTTTCATTAAAGTAAAGATTCAAGTGTTATCACTTAGGATTTAACTTAATAGCTTTAGATCTAGACTTTTGGGTCTAGGATCTTCAAGATCTAACTAAGAACTATGTTCTACAACTTAAGATCTTAATTAGTTAGTTTACTTTCAAGTTTGTAGTTCAATATTACTTTTATAATTCATGTTTGTGTCAAACCTAAGATCTTGATGTAACTTTGGTTCATCAAACTACTTACAACACTTAATTGAGTTGTGCTACATATCTTAGACTTGCATTAGTGTTATGATGGCCAAAACTTGGTAAAGATAATGTAAACCTATCAACGAGTTGTACACTTGAAGCTATATGCATCAAGGATGAGAACCGTGATGAACGTCAAGCACCAAGAACCCACCGGAACCTACTGTTTACTGTTTTCTGGAACTGATCAGAATACCTGGGCTACTGTAAAGTTTATTTTCAGTTATCTCTGTTCGAGTAGATAAATTTTTTATTTAAGACTCGTCTTAATCCGAGTTACGGTTTAGGATCTATGGCCCTCCGAACGTCACTATGTCCTTTTAACGTTGTGCTGAAAATTCTGACCTACTCGCACTTAGACCGTCGCCACGGTCAAACGAAGACGAGTTTGCTTCTGGAATTTTTACCACAACTAAAGGACTCATATACGGAGCCACGGCCACTGGTTTCACCTTATTTCAGTAGGTATAGAGGCCGTGGTGACTGATCCAATCAGCCTTTGTTTTAAACTCTTCTCTTGAATGAAACTTACTTTACACCTTTTGTTTGATGATGAATGATGATGACCTTTAAGACCTAATTTACATACATTTAAACCTATTGGGATGATTTACTGACTTAGTAATATTTGACTTAGGTTGAGGACTTTCTGGACCTACATACTTGCTTACTTCCCGACTCAACTTTACTAATACTTTACACTGTGAGTTATAGCATCCCTTTTACTTTAACTATTTTGGGAACTGAGAATACATGCGCATTTTACATTTTACATAATAGGTACGAGTACTTAAACTTTATATATGTGTGGGTTATACAACGGCATAAACTTTCCCCTTAGCTCGATAACGTTTAGTCATCGGTCTTTGAACCGGTGAACGTGAATCTTAGATATGGATCCATAGGGTTTGACATCCCCACTCGGGCTAGTAGCGCTATCATTTAACGGGTGTTTAATACTTCGTATACATACGCACTTGCCAAGTGTACTTTCAAGTGGTTATAAACGTTAAGTTAGTTACCAAGTGCCCACGGTTAAACATATACTTTATCATACTGTTTTGAAACGCTCTTTGTAGCACTGAAATCTCGTGGCCTACCTTACATTACTGTTATACTTAAACTATAGCTCACCAACCTTTGTGTTGACATTTTAAGCATTTTTTCTCAGGTGCTTAAGGTTAGCCGCTTCCGCTGTTGTACTAGTCTTGCTGTAGACACCCGCTGCTTTAGAGATGTCACCGCATGAACGTTTATCTTGCATTCATAAACATTATTACTTTTGAAACTATGATTTGTAATGACCATTGGGGTCACGTATAATTATTAATTGCTTCTATACATATAAGCATACTTTTGATGTAAAACATTCGACGTTAGTTATGACGTCACCTTTTATCATGAATGCAAACGTATTTTGAAATAGCATATAGTGTTTGACCTTGTAATGATCCTGTTGTTGGTGGTCCGTACATGATGATTTAGTACGGGGTGTCACATTTGTTATCAAAGCATTGGTTGTAGGGAATTAGGTTGCATTAGTGAGTCTAAGACCGACCCGAGCAGGATTCACTAATAGGACTAATCTACAACTTGCTAGTTTACTTGTTTCTGCAAAACTTACTGCATGCTGCTGCTTACTTTTACTGTTATGTGCCGTATGCTACTACGTGATTTCACCATTGCATGCTACCATTTGCTTTCGATTGCATGCTACTTCTGTATGATTCGTTATTATTGTCGTGCTACTTACAACTATACATGATCTAGACTGTCATAGTTACTTTGCCTAATACGTGTTTGCTTTATGACTTACTGACATGGAAAAAGTTCTTTTTCCTTGTTCAGATGTCGGATATTCCACCTGCTATCATTTTGGGCAGCGACACAGACTCATCAGCCACTTCACCTGCCGCTGTTGCCGATCCTCAGATCCCATCGGCGACACCCTCTAGTGACTCAAGCGCTTCGTCCTTCGGAGCTAGTAGTCATGCACTTGGCCCGATGGTTACTTCTGACGGAGCCGAGGACCCCCCGGAGATTCCAGCTCCACTTGCCCCAAAACCTCAGGAGCCACTTCACCATCCCGGTGGTGTTGTGATTCCTGCGGAATTTGGGGAAGGTCCATTCCGTAATCAGTATCGCCATTGGTGCCGACGCGCTCCTGATGGACGTCTCGTGCCGATCGGACCCGCCAGATACCGACAGATGATGGCCGTCCGAGGAGAGCCAGTACAGCCACCTGTGCAGCCACCTCCACATGATTCAGATGACCCGTCATCTGACGACACATCCTCAGACGACTCTAGTGACGAGGATTCCACCGATGACTCTGATGGGGAGGACCCCGATGATGCACCTGTTCAGCCACCCTCCACCCAGCCGAAGAAGCGGTACCGTTTCGATGGTACCGTCATTCCAGGGCTCAACGGAGGTCGAGCATTTACTGACGCATATGGTCGGTGTCGTAGGGTTACCGCCCGAAAGCGGCTTGTGCCGTATCCTGCTGATCCCTTCATCCGTAAGCCTTACCGCTTCGCATCCTCTACTTCTGGAGCCGGACCGTCTACACCACCGGCACCACCTGCACCACCCGTACCGACTGCACCATGTAGTGACCCGAACTTTTCCATGTTTATATATATTAATTGAGATTGATATTTACATGATTAAATGTTTCCAACATGTTAAGCAATCAAACTTGTTAAGACTTGATTAATTGAAATATGTTTCATATAGACAATTGACCACCCAAGTTGACCGGCGATTCACGAACGTTAAAACTTGTAAAAACGACTTGACGATATATATATGGATATACATATGGTTAACATGAGATTATGATAAGTAAGTATCTCCATAAGTATATTAACAATGAGTTATATACATATAAACAAGACTACTAACTTAAGGATTTCGAAACGAGACATATATGTAACGATTATCGTTGTAACGACATTTAAATGTATATATATCATATTAAGATATATTAATATATCATAATATCATGATAATATAATAATTTAACATCTCATTAGATATAATAAACAATGGGTTAACAACATTAATTGAGATCGTTAACTTAAAGGTTTCAAAACAACACTTACATGTAACGACTAACGATGACTTAACGACTCCGTTAAAATGTATATACATGTAGTGTATTTAGATGTATTAAAATACTTTTGGAAGACTTCAAGACATATATCAAAACACTCATACTTAACGAAAATGGTTACAGTTACTTTCCCTTTCTTTTCTTTCATCAAGAATTCTAGTCGTATTCTTACCCGTATTATACACAGCTTCAAAACGTACTTAGTATGGGTATATACCAATAGGAACTAGCATGGGATTCCACTCTTGATTATGTCATGTATGACTAATCAATTTTAACTTCTACCATGAGCTAGTCAACTAACTAGAACTCCTTTTAACCCCACTCACCACTCACCAATTAACACTCATCATTCACTCCATTTCACTTCCAAATCTCTTTCTAATTCTCTCTCAACACACCCACACTATTATGAACGTATTTTTCCAGTAGTTAATCATCATCTTCATCAAAAATCACTTCAAGAATCAAGCTATAATCATCATAGGAAGAACACTTCAAGAATACTTCAAAAATCCCTTCAAGTTTACTAATTTACTTCCAAGCTTTCTAATCCATTCCAAGTAATCATCTAAGATCAAGAAACCTTTGTTATATACAGTAGGTTATCTTTCTTATTCAAGGTAATATTCATATTCAAACTTTGATTCAATTTCTATAACTATAAACTATCTTAATTCGAGCAAAAATCTTACTTGAACTTGTTTTTGTGTCATGATCCTACTTCAAGAACTTTCAAGCCATCCAAGATCCTTTGAAGCTAGATCATTTCTTGTCACTTCCAGTAGGTTTACCTACTAAACTTGAGGTAGTAATGATGTTCATAACATCATTCGATTCATATATATAAAACTATCTTATTCGAAGGTTTAAACTCGTAATCACTAGAACATAGTTTAGTTAATTCTAAACTTGTTCGCAAACAAAAGTTAATCCTTCTAACTTGACTTTTAAAATTAACTAAACACATGTTCTATATCTATATGATATGCTAACTTAATGATTTAAAACCTGGAAACACGAAAAACACCGTAAAACCGGATTTACGCCGTCGTAGTAACACCGCGGGCTGTTTTGGGTTAGTTAATTAAAAACTATGATAAACTTTGATTTAAAAGTTGTTATTCTGAGAAAATGATTTTTATTATGAACATGAAACTATATCCAAAAATTATGGTTAAACTCAAAGTGGAAGTATGTTTTCTAAAATGGTCATCTAGACGTCGTTCTTTCGACTGAAATGACTACCTTTACAAAAACGACTTGTAACTTATTTTTCCGACTATAAACCTATACTTTTTCTGTTTAGATTCATAAAATACAGTTCAATATGAAACCATAGCAATTTGATTCATTCAAAACGGATTTAAAATGAAGAAGTTATGGGTAAAACAAGATTGGATAATTTTTCTCATTTTAGCTACGTGAAAATTGGTAACAAATCTATTCCAACCATAACTTAAACAACTTGTATTGTATATTATGTAATCTTGAGATACCATAGACACGTATACAATGTTTCGACCTATCATGTCGACACATCTATATATATTTCGGAACAACCATAGACACTCTATATGTGAATGTTGGAGTTAGCTATACAGGGTTGAGGTTGATTCCAAAATATATATAGTTTGAGTTGTGATCAATACTGAGATACGTATACACTGGGTCGTGGATTGATTCAAGATAATATTTATTGATTTATTTCTGTACATCTAACTGTGGACAACTAGTTGTAGGATACTAACGAGGACAGCTGACTTAATAAACTTAAAACATCAAAATATATTAAAAGTGTTGTAAATATATTTTGAACATACTTTAATATATATGTATATATTGTTATAGGTTCGTGAATCAACAGTGGCCAAGTCTTACTTCTCGACGAAGTAAAAATCTGTGAAAGTGAGTTATAGTCCCACTTTTAAAATCTAATATTTTTGGGATGAGAATACATGCAGGTTTTATAAATGATTTACAAAATAGACACAAGTACGTGAAACTACATTCTATGGTTGAATTATTGAAATCGAATATGCCCCTTTTTATTAAGTCTGGTAATCTAAGAATTAGGGAACAGACACCCTAATTGACGCGAATCCTAAAGATAGATCTATTGGGCTTAACAAACCCCATCCAAAGTACCGGATGCTTTAGTACTTCGAAATTTATATCATATCCGAAGGGTGTCCCGGAATGATGGGGATATTCTTATATATGCATCTTGTTAATGTCGGTTACCAGGTGTTCACCATATGAATGATTTTTATCTCTATGTATGGGATATGTATTGAAATATGAAATCTTGTGGTCTATTATTATGATTTGATATATATAGGTTAAACCTATAACTCACCAACATTTTTGTTGACGTTTTAAAGCATGTTTATTCTCAGGTGATTATTAAGAGCTTCCGCTGTCGCATACTTAAATAAGGACGAGATTTGGAGTCCATGCTTGTATGATATTGTGTAAAAACTGCATTCAAGAAACTTATTTTGTTGTAACATATTTGTATTGCAAACCATTATGTAATGGTCGTGTGTAAACAGGATATTTTAGATTATCATTATTTGATAATCTACGTAAAACTTTTAAACCTTTATTGATGAAATAAAGGTTATGGTTTGTTTTAAAATGAATGCAGTCTTTGAAAAACGTCTCATATAGAGGTCAAAACCTCGCAACGAAATCAATTAATATGGAACGTTTTTAATCAATAAGAACGGGACATTTCAGTTGGTATCAGAGCGTTGGTCTTAGAGAACCAGAATTTTGCATTAGTGTGTCTTATGTAGTTTGTTAGGATGCATTAGTGAGTCTGGACTTCGACCGTGGTTACTTGAAAAATGATTGCTTAACAAATTTTGTTGGAAACTATATATTTTTAACATGTGAATATTATGTGATATATTAATCTCTTAACGCGTTTGATATTATGTGATAGATGTCTACCTCTAGAACAAGTCCCATTGACTCACCTAATAATAATGAAGAGTCAAATGTAAATTGGAATGATTCGTGGACTGATTCACAAGTTCCCGAAGAGGAACCGGAAGAAGAGTCGGAACCAGAAGAAGAATCGGAATCGGAACCGGATGAAGAAATAGAACCGGTGGGGGAAATAATAAAACGGTTAAGTAAAAGAAAATCCTCAACCAACCGACCAAGGTTAATTATGGTCAATGGTGTTTCCGCTAAGGAAGCAAAATATTGGGAGGATTACCAATTCTCCGATGAATCGGATTCCGACGAGAATTCCGATGATGTTATAGAAATTACCCCAACTGAATTTAAAAAGGCAAAAGAAAATAATAAGGGAAAGGGCATAAAAATAGAGAAATCTAATTCCAACCCCGATGAACTTTATATGTATCGTCAACGCCCGAAGTCCTTAAGTTGTAACAATGACCCGGGAACCTCTAAACCTCCAGGTTTTTCTAAACCAATGTGGACAACGATGGCTCGTATTAGGGGAACATCATATATCCCTAGAAACTTGGCAAAACGAACCAAAACCGAAGAAGAAGAAACGAGCGAGTCGGAATAAGATAGTTGTATTCGTGTGGTGTAATATATGTAATATAGTGTTCTTATGCTTTATGATATATGTAAAAATTGCTTGTATTAATAAGTATTTTTTTATGAATCTAACTCTTGTCTATTTTACAGTTTAAAAACACAAAATGGATAGACAACCCAATATTTTAAGAGACCTACCCGGAGACATGATTGATGAAATCTTGTCTAGAGTCGGCCAGAATTCCTCGGCACAACTATTTAAGGCGAGATCAGTTTGTAAGACATTCGAAGAACGTTCCAAGAATGCCTTGGTTTATAAGAGACTTTCGTTCGAAAGATGGGGGATATCACATTGGGAAACCCATAAGTTACGATGTGTTTACTTTGACGCATATATTGCGGGGAACCCAAATGCTATTTTACGCAATGGGTTAAGAAATTATTTTGACTCAATATATCCGAATATTGGACTTCGTGATTTAGAAAAAGCGGCTAACATGCAACATAAAGAAGCATGTTATGCTTACGGATTAGTAATGTTCGCTTCTCACCAAAGTGAGAACAAGAACATCGGGCTACAACTATTAAACAAAACGTTTCCACAAGTGACGGAGTCGGTAATTGGGGTAAGAAATGAGGTTTTTAGATTATTACGGGACTGTTGGACATTACGTAACCCTCGTCCCTTTGACGACGTTACAACACGCTGTCTTATCAACGGCCATAACGGTTATGTTGCACAAGACCAAGGATGGGAAGTAGTCCTAGTAAAACCAGAATGCATGACTTGTTTCTGGACGTATGAATTACGTGTCTTTATTGCCTTTACTGAACGACTTGTGTACTAGCTAGAATTATCTTCACAACTATCTTGTATCAAAGTTATTGTGTGCTATATTTCATGCTTTATGTAAAATAAGCGGTATTGTAAGTTTGTAAAATATTGTATAAAAGTTTGAACGCGAAATATTATTATAATCAGTTTTTCATATAGAATTGTAGTAGTTGAATTGTATATTAGCTACTAAGTATGAACTTAACGGGTAGGTACTACCCGAATTTAAACTTATAAAATGCTAATATGAAGAAAAAGCTTTTATAAATGAGTTCATATTATGCTACGAAATACTATTAACTACTCTTAATATTCTGTATGATTAACTTGTTCCATTTGACTATTTTGAAGGAAATGGCACCGACTACTCGACACACCGTGAATATGAATGAAGAGGAATTCCGTACTTTTCTAGCTTCAAACATAGCCGCAGTACAGGCTGCGCTACATACCAACAATAACCTTGGATCTGGCAGTACAGGAAATCGTGTAGGATGCACCTACAAAGAATTCACTGCCTGCAAACCTTTGGAATTTGATGGAACCGAAGGACCGATCGGATTGAAACGGTGGACCGAGAAGGTCGAATCGGTGTTTGCCATAAGTAAGTGTACTGAAGAGGACAAAGTGAAGTACGCTACGCATACCTTCACAGGTTCTGCGTTAACATGGTGGAATACCTATCTAGAGCAAGTGGGACAAGATGATGCGTACGCACTACTGTGGTCAGCATTCAAGCACTTGATGAACGAGAAGTACCGTCCCAGAACCGAGGTCAATAAGCTCAAGACAGAACTTAGAGGGTTACGAACCCAAGGATTTGATATTACCACGTACGAAAGACGATTCACAGAATTGTGCCTATTGTGTCCGGGAGCATTCGAAGATGAGGAAGAGAAGATCGACGCGTTTGTGAAAGGATTACCGGAAAGAATTCAAGAAGATATAAGTTCACACGAGCCCGCCTCCATACAACAGGCATGTAGAATGGCTCACAAACTAGTGAACCAGATTGAAGAAAGAATTAAAGAACAGACTGCTGAAGAGGCCAATGTGAAGCAAGTCAAAAGAAAGTGGGAGGAAAATGGTGATAAGAATCACCAATACAACAACAACAACAATTACAACAATAATCGCAACAATTATCCCAACAATCGCAACATCAATCGTAACTACAACAAACGGCCCAACCACAACAACAACAACAGCAACTACAACAATCATCCCAACAACAATAATAATCGCAACAACAACAACAATCAGAAGCAGCTATGCCAAAGGTGTGAAAAGTATCACTCGGGGTTCTGCACCAAATTTTGCAACAAGTGTAAAAGAAATGGTCATAGCGCGGCAAAGTGTGAGGTCTACGGACCAGGGGTTAATAGAACGAAAGGAACAAATGGTGTCGGAACGAGTAATGGCGGAGCAAGTAGTGTCGGAGCAAGCTATGCCAATGTAATTTGTTATAAATGTGGAAAACCGGGCCACATTATTAGAAATTGCCCGAACCAGGAGAACACGAATGGGCAAGGCCGCGGAAGAGTTTTCAATATTAATGCGGCAGAGGCACAGGAAGACCCGGAGCTTGTTACGGGTACGTTTCTTATTGACAATAAATCTGCTTACGTTTTATTTGATTCGGGTGCGGATAGAAGCTATATGAGTAGAGATTTTTGTGCTAAATTAAGTTGTCCATTGACGCCTTTGGATAGTAAATTTTTACTCGAATTAGCAAATGGTAAATTAATTTCAGCAGATAATATATGTCGGAATCGAGAAATTAAACTGGTTAGCGAAACATTTAAGATTGATTTGATACCAGTAGAGTTAGGGAGTTTTGATGTGATAATCGGTATGGACTGGTTGAAAGAAGTGAAAGCAGAGATCGTTTGTTACAAAAATGCAATTCGCATTATACGAGAAAAAGGAAAACCCTTAATGGTGTACGGAGAAAAGGGCAACACGAAGCTACATCTTATTAGTAATTTGAAGGCACAAAAACTAATAAGAAAAGGTTGCTATGCTGTTCTAGCACACGTCGAGAAAGTACAAACTGAAGAAAAGAGCATCAATGATGTTCCCATTGCAAAAGAATTTCCCGATGTATTTCCGAAAGAATTACCGGGATTACCCCCACAACGATCCGTTGAATTTCAAATAGATCTTGTACCAGGAGCTGCACCAATAGCTCGTGCTCCTTACAGACTCGCACCCAGCGAGATGAAAGAACTGCAAAGCCAATTACAAGAACTTTTAGAGCGTGGTTTCATTCGACCAAGCACATCACCGTGGGGAGCTCCTGTTTTGTTTGTTAAGAAGAAAGATGGTACATTCAGGTTGTGTATCGACTACCGAGAGTTGAACAAACTTACCATCAAGAACCGCTACCCACTACCGAGAATCGACGACTTATTTGATCAACTACAAGGCTCGTCTGTTTATTCAAAGATTGACTTACGTTCCGGGTATCATCAAATGCGGGTGAAAGAAGATGATATTCCAAAGACTGCTTTCAGAACACGTTACGGTCATTACGAGTTTATGGTCATGCCGTTTGGTTTAACTAATGCACCAGCTGTGTTCATGGACCTTATGAACCGAGTGTGTGGACCATACCTTGACAAGTTTGTCATTGTTTTCATTGATGACATACTTATTTACTCAAAGAATGACCAAGAACACGGTGAACATTTGAGAAAGGTGTTAGAAGTATTGAGGAAGGAAGAATTGTACGCTAAGTTTTCAAAGTGTGCATTTTGGTTGGAAGAAGTTCAATTCCTCGGTCACATAGTGAACAAAGAAGGTATTAAGGTGGATCCGGCAAAGATAGAAACTGTTGAAAAGTGGGAAACCCCGAAAACTCCGAAACACATACGCCAATTTTTAGGACTAGCTGGTTACTACAGAAGGTTCATCCAAGACTTTTCCAGAATAGCAAAACCCTTGACTGCATTAACGCATAAAGGGAAGAAATTTGAATGGAATGATGAACAAGAGAAAGCGTTTCAGTTATTGAAGAAAAAGTTAACTACGGCACCTATATTGTCATTGCCTGAAGGGAATGATGATTTTGTGATTTATTGTGATGCATCAAAGCAAGGTCTCGGTTGTGTATTAATGCAACGAACGAAGGTGATTGCTTATGCGTCTAGACAATTGAAGATTCACGAACAAAATTATACGACACATGATTTGGAATTAGGCGCGGTTGTTTTTGCATTAAAGACTTGGAGGCACTACTTATATGGGGTCAAAAGTATTATATATACCGACCACAAAAGTCTTCAACACATATTTAATCAGAAACAACTGAATATGAGGCAGCGTAGGTGGATTGAATTATTGAATGATTACGACTTTGAGATTCGTTACCACCCGGGAAAGGCAAATGTGGTAGCCGATGCCTTGAGCAGGAAGGACAGAGAACCCATTCGAGTAAAATCTATGAATATAATGATTCATAATAACCTTACTACTCAAATAAAGGAGGCGCAACAAGGAGTTTTAAAAGAAGGAAATTTAAAGGATGAAATACCCAAAGGATCGGAGAAGCATCTTAATATTCGGGAAGACGGAACCCGGTATAGGGCTGAAAGGATTTGGGTACCAAGATTTGGAGATATGAGAGAAATGGTACTTAGAGAAGCTCATAAAACAAGATACTCAATACATCCTGGAACGGGGAAGATGTACAAGGATCTCAAGAAACATTTTTGGTGGCCGGGTATGAAAGCCGATGTTGCTAAATATGTAGGAGAATGTTTGACGTGTTCTAAGGTCAAAGCTGAGCATCAGAAACCATCAGGTCTACTTCAACAACCCGAAATCCCAGAATGGAAATGGGAAAACATTACCATGGATTTCATCACTAAATTGCCAAGGACTGCAGGTGGTTTTGATACTATTTGGGTAATAGTTGATCGTCTCACCAAATCAGCACACTTTCTGCCAATAAGAGAAGATGACAAGATGGAGAAGTTAGCACGACTGTATTTGAAGGAAGTCGTCTCCAGACATGGAATACCAATCTCTATTATCTCTGATAGGGATGGCAGATTTATTTCAAGATTCTGGCAGACATTACAGCAAGCATTAGGAACTCGTCTAGACATGAGTACTGCCTATCATCCACAAACTGATGGGCAGAGCGAAAGGACGATACAAACGCTTGAAGACATGCTACGAGCATGTGTTATTGATTTCGGAAACAGTTGGGATCGACATCTACCGTTAGCAGAATTTTCCTACAACAACAGCTACCATTCAAGCATTGAGATGGCGCCGTTTGAAGCACTTTATGGTAGAAAGTGCAGGTCTCCTATTTGTTGGAGTGAAGTGGGGGATAGACAGATTACGGGTCCGGAGATTATACAAGAAACTACCGAGAAGATCATCCAAATTCAACAACGGTTGAAAACCGCCCAAAGTCGACAAAAGAGCTACGCTGACATTAAAAGAAAAGATATAGAATTTGAAATTGGAGAGATGGTCATGCTTAAAGTTGCACCTTGGAAAGGCGTTGTTCGATTTGGTAAACGAGGGAAATTAAATCCAAAGTATATTGGACCATTCAAGATTATTGATCGTGTCGGACCAGTAGCTTACCGACTAGAGTTACCTCAACAACTCGCGGCTGTACATAACACTTTCCACGTCTCGAATTTGAAGAAATGTTTTGCTAAAGAAGATCTCACTATTCCGTTAGATGAAATCCAAATCAACGAAAAACTTCAATTCATCGAAGAACCCGTCGAAATAATGGATCGTGAGGTTAAAAGACTTAAGCAAAACAAGATACCAATTGTTAAGGTTAGATGGAATGCTCGTAGAGGACCCGAGTTCACCTGGGAGCGTGAAGATCAGATGAAGAAGAAATACCCGCATCTATTTCCAGAAGATTCGTTAACACCTTCAACAGCTTAAAATTTCGGGACGAAATTTATTTAACGGGTAGGTACTGTAGTGACCCGAACTTTTCCATGTTTATATATATTAATTGAGATTGATATTTACATGATTAAATGTTTCCAACATGTTAAGCAATCAAACTTGTTAAGACTTGATTAATTGAAATATGTTTCATATAGACAATTGACCACCCAAGTTGACCGGCGATTCACGAACGTTAAAACTTGTAAAAACGACTTGACGATATATATATGGATATACATATGGTTAACATGAGATTATGATAAGTAAGTATCTCCATAAGTATATTAACAATGAGTTATATACATATAAACAAGACTACTAACTTAAGGATTTCGAAACGAGACATATATGTAACGATTATCGTTGTAACGACATTTAAATGTATATATATCATATTAAGATATATTAATATATCATAATATCATGATAATATAATAATTTAACATCTCATTAGATATAATAAACAATGGGTTAACAACATTAATTGAGATCGTTAACTTAAAGGTTTCAAAACAACACTTACATGTAACGACTAACGATGACTTAACGACTCCGTTAAAATGTATATACATGTAGTGTATTTAGATGTATTAAAATACTTTTGGAAGACTTCAAGACATATATCAAAACACTCATACTTAACGAAAATGGTTACAGTTACTTTCCCTTTCTTTTCTTTCATCAAGAATTCTAGTCGTATTCTTACCCGTATTATACACAGCTTCAAAACGTACTTAGTATGGGTATATACCAATAGGAACTAGCATGGGATTCCACTCTTGATTATGTCATGTATGACTAATCAATTTTAACTTCTACCATGAGCTAGTCAACTAACTAGAACTCCTTTTAACCCCACTCACCACTCACCAATTAACACTCATCATTCACTCCATTTCACTTCCAAATCTCTTTCTAATTCTCTCTCAACACACCCACACTATTATGAACGTATTTTTCCAGTAGTTAATCATCATCTTCATCAAAAATCACTTCAAGAATCAAGCTATAATCATCATAGGAAGAACACTTCAAGAATACTTCAAAAATCCCTTCAAGTTTACTAATTTACTTCCAAGCTTTCTAATCCATTCCAAGTAATCATCTAAGATCAAGAAACCTTTGTTATATACAGTAGGTTATCTTTCTTATTCAAGGTAATATTCATATTCAAACTTTGATTCAATTTCTATAACTATAAACTATCTTAATTCGAGCAAAAATCTTACTTGAACTTGTTTTTGTGTCATGATCCTACTTCAAGAACTTTCAAGCCATCCAAGATCCTTTGAAGCTAGATCATTTCTTGTCACTTCCAGTAGGTTTACCTACTAAACTTGAGGTAGTAATGATGTTCATAACATCATTCGATTCATATATATAAAACTATCTTATTCGAAGGTTTAAACTCGTAATCACTAGAACATAGTTTAGTTAATTCTAAACTTGTTCGCAAACAAAAGTTAATCCTTCTAACTTGACTTTTAAAATTAACTAAACACATGTTCTATATCTATATGATATGCTAACTTAATGATTTAAAACCTGGAAACACGAAAAACACCGTAAAACCGGATTTACGCCGTTGTAGTAACACCGCGGGCTGTTTTGGGTTAGTTAATTAAAAACTATGATAAACTTTGATTTAAAAGTTGTTATTCTGAGAAAATGATTTTTATTATGAACATGAAACTATATCCAAAAATTATGGTTAAACTCAAAGTGGAAGTATGTTTTCTAAAATGGTCATCTAGACGTCGTTCTTTCGACTGAAATGACTACCTTTACAAAAACGACTTGTAACTTATTTTTCCGACTATAAACCTATACTTTTTCTGTTTAGATTCATAAAATACAGTTCAATATGAAACCATAGCAATTTGATTCATTCAAAACGGATTTAAAATGAAGAAGTTATGGGTAAAACAAGATTGGATAATTTTTCTCATTTTAGCTACGTGAAAATTGGTAACAAATCTATTCCAACCATAACTTAAACAACTTGTATTGTATATTATGTAATCTTGAGATACCATAGACACGTATACAATGTTTCGACCTATCATGTCGACACATCTATATATATTTCGGAACAACCATAGACACTCTATATGTGAATGTTGGAGTTAGCTATACAGGGTTGAGGTTGATTCCAAAATATATATAGTTTGAGTTGTGATCAATACTGAGATACGTATACACTGGGTCGTGGATTGATTCAAGATAATATTTATTGATTTATTTCTGTACATCTAACTGTGGACAACTAGTTGTAGGATACTAACGAGGACAGCTGACTTAATAAACTTAAAACATCAAAATATATTAAAAGTGTTGTAAATATATTTTGAACATACTTTAATATATATGTATATATTGTTATAGGTTCGTGAATCAACAGTGGCCAAGTCTTACTTCTCGACGAAGTAAAAATCTGTGAAAGTGAGTTATAGTCCCACTTTTAAAATCTAATATTTTTGGGATGAGAATACATGCAGGTTTTATAAATGATTTACAAAATAGACACAAGTACGTGAAACTACATTCTATGGTTGAATTATTGAAATCGAATATGCCCCTTTTTATTAAGTCTGGTAATCTAAGAATTAGGGAACAGACACCCTAATTGACGCGAATCCTAAAGATAGATCTATTGGGCTTAACAAACCCCATCCAAAGTACCGGATGCTTTAGTACTTCGAAATTTATATCATATCCGAAGGGTGTCCCGGAATGATGGGGATATTCTTATATATGCATCTTGTTAATGTCGGTTACCAGGTGTTCACCATATGAATGATTTTTATCTCTATGTATGGGATATGTATTGAAATATGAAATCTTGTGGTCTATTATTATGATTTGATATATATAGGTTAAACCTATAACTCACCAACATTTTTGTTGACGTTTTAAAGCATGTTTATTCTCAGGTGATTATTAAGAGCTTCCGCTGTCGCATACTTAAATAAGGACGAGATTTGGAGTCCATGCTTGTATGATATTGTGTAAAAACTGCATTCAAGAAACTTATTTTGTTGTAACATATTTGTATTGCAAACCATTATGTAATGGTCGTGTGTAAACAGGATATTTTAGATTATCATTATTTGATAATCTACGTAAAACTTTTAAACCTTTATTGATGAAATAAAGGTTATGGTTTGTTTTAAAATGAATGCAGTCTTTGAAAAACGTCTCATATAGAGGTCAAAACCTCGCAACGAAATCAATTAATATGGAACGTTTTTAATCAATAAGAACGGGACATTTCACACCACCTGCCCCACCCCCTCCCTCTGTCGAGGAACTGATGAGGGAGGTGGAGATCCTCCGTGCTCGGGTAACTGAGCTCGAGGACCAGATGTCCCACGTATTGGACATCCTACACCCACCATCACCGTAGGACCTTTGTAGTAGATTTCATTATGTAATCTAGTTGTAGTTTTATGTATTACTTATGTATTGTACGAACCTATGCTGATGTATGAAACTTATTATTAATGAATGGAACTTTGTGTTGTTTACTTTTTGCACAAGTGTTCTATTTACGTTACTGTACGATGGTTTTGTGATATCGATATCTAGTTGCTCTACTTAATTAACATGTGTTGTGTTGTTTACATGTTTATTGTTGTATACTGTATTATTATATATTGAATGCTGTATTTTGACTTGAGTCAAAATTTTGTTTAGAACATCATGGCCAACGCAAGATCAACACCAACCACAACCCAAATTGAGGAAATGATTGCCGAAAGGGTAGCCGCAGCCATTGCGGAAATGCAACCCCAAGCCCCACCGCCACCGGTTATTCAGCCCATTCGTAATGGGTGTACGTACAAAGAGTTCCAAAGCTACAAGCCCCATAACTTTAGCGGAACGGAGGGGCCAGTTGGTCTCACTAGGTGGTTCGAGAAATTAGATTCTGTGTTTCGAGTTAGTAACTGCTCAGAGGCAAACAAGACAAAATATGCCTCTTGTACACTGGCGGATAGCGCCCTCACTTGGTGGAACACAATGGCTCAAGCCAAGGGTATTGATGAGGCGTATGCCACGCCATGGGAAGAATTCAAAGCGGCCATGATTGAAGAGTATTGTCCAAGAATCGAGATCCAGAAGATGGAGATTGAGTTTATGCAGCTGAAGGTTGTGGGAAACGACCTCGATGGTTACAATCGTAGGTATTTGGAACTAGCCCTGATGTGTCTTACCATGGTCACCTCAGAATTCAAGCGTATGGAGAGATATTTGTGGGGACTTCCTAAGTCCATTAAGGGAAATGTCACCTCGTCTAAGCCACCCAATATCCCGGAGGCAATGCGCATGGCACATACTTTAATGAACCAAATCATCATCGATGAACCGGAGAAGGCTAAGTCTGAAGCGGGTAGTAGTGATAAGCGAAAGTGGGATAACAACAAGGGTAGAGCCTACGATCAAAATCCGGCGAAGCGACATGAGGGTTTCAAAGGAAACAACAACGGTGAAAATCCCAATCCGAATACCAACTCGAACCCCAACTACAAGGGTACCTTACCGCAATGCAAGAGGTGCTATAAGCACCGTACCGGGTATTGTAACATGGTTTGTGAAAAGTGCCAACGGACTGGACATATCGGTAAGGACTGCAAGGTCACCACCCTGAATGTGAAGGTGAACCCATGACAATGCTAAAAACGAACATATATTTCATAGCATTATTCCTCAAGAAAGACAAGCTTTTAGTTGCAATTGTCCTATTTACAAGTGATATTCGTTTAAATAATAAAAGGTGAAGACAAAAGACAGATTCGACGAATTGAAGACGCAAACGACCAAAAAGCTCAAAAATACAAAATACAATCAATGAGGTTCCAATTATTAATAAGAAACGTCTCAAAATTACAAGAGTACAAGATTCAAAACGAAAAGTACAAGATATTAAATTGTACGCAAGGACGTTCGAAAATCCGAAACCGGGACCAGAGTCAACTCTCAACGCTCGACGCAACGGACTAAAAATTACAAGTCAACTATGCATATGAATATAATATAATATATAATTAATTCTTAAAATTAATATATATATATATATATATATATATATATATATATATATATATATATATATATATATATATATATATATATATTATATTATATTTAAATAAACGTCGGCAGAAGAAAACAACCAAAAGTGGCTCTCCCCAGCTGGCCATGCGATCGCATGGCCTGGAAGGCATAAATCCATGCGATCGCATGAGCCCCTTTTCCAGATCACAGGCCTATAAAAATCTAGCTTTGGTGCACCATTTTATCCATCCATAATATCAATCTCTCTATCTATATACGTAGTATATATTTATATTTATATTTTAATTTTAATTTTAATTTTAATTCTAATAATAAGGGTATGTTAGCGAATGTTGTAAGGGTGTAAGTCGAAATTCTGTCCGTGTAACGCTACGCTATTTTTAATCATTGTAAGTTATGTTCAACCTTTTTAATTTAATGTCTCGTAGCTAAGTTATTATTATGCTTATTTAATCCGAAGTAATCATGATGCTGGGCTAAAAATATTAAAATTGGGTAATTGGGCTTTGTACCATAATTGGGGTTTGGACAAAAGAACGACACTTGTGGAAATTAGACTATGGGCTATTAATGGGCTATATATTTGTTTAACTAAATGATAGTTTGTTAATGTTAATATAAAGATTTACAATTGGACGTCCCTATAAATAACCATATACACTCGATCGGACACGATGGGCGGGGTATTTATATGTACGAATAATCGTTCATTTAACCGGACACGGGAATGGATTAATAGCCACTAGAAATATTAAAACAGGGGTGAAATTATGTACAAGGACACTTGGCATAATTGATAACAAAGTATTAAAACCTTGGGTTACACTCAGTCGACATCCTGGTGTAATTATTAAACAAAGTATTAAAATCTTGTTATAGTTTAAGTCCCCAATTAGTTGGAATATTTAAACTTCGGGTATAAGGATAATTTGACGAGGACACTCGCACTTTATATTTATGACTGATGGACTGTTATGGACAAAAACCAGACGGACATATTAAATAATCCAGGACAAAGGACAATTAACCCATGAGCATAAAACTAAAATCAACACGTCAAACATCATGATTACGGAAAGTTTAAATAAGCATAATTCTTTTATTTCATATTTAATTTTCTTTATTTTATAGTTAATTGCACTTCTAATTATCGCACTTTTATTTATTGTTATTATATTTAATTGCAATTTTAATTATCGTACTTTTTAATTATCGCAAGTTTATTTTATCGCACTTTTATTTATCGCAATTTCATTATCGTTATTTACTTTACGCTTTAAATTAAGTCTTTTATTTATTTAATATTTTACATTTTGTTTTAACTGCGACTAAAGTTTTAAAATCGACAAACCGGTCATTAAACGGTAAAAACCCCCTTTAAAATAATAATATTACTTATATATATATTCGTATTTTTATAAATTAAACTAATATAGCGTTAAGCTTTGATTAAAAGATTTTCTCTGTGGAACGAACCGAACTTACTAAAAACTACACTACTGTACGATTAGGTACACTGCCTATAAGTGTTGTAGCAAGGTTTAAGTATATCCATTCTATAAATAAATAAATATCTTGTGTAAAATTGTATCGTATTTAATAATATTTCCTGCTAAAATTTATGCTATTTTATATACACCTCGCATAACATCAAGTATTTTTGGCGCCGCTGCCGGGGAACCATCTAGCTTAAAAGCCGGAAGCGCAACGCTAATATAAAAAAAAAAATTTACGCTTTTGTAAAAATACGTTTTAATATATTCGAAAATATAAAAAGAAAATAAAAATATAAATATTTTTAAGAGTTTGTTAAATATTTAAGTTCTATAAAAGTTTATTTATCTTTATTTTATAAAAATATAAGTTTTATTTAATTTATATAAATATATTACATAAATATATAAAACAGAAAAAAAAATAAAAAAAAAATTAAAAACACTCGAGTCCAGTACTGTAGCAGCCCACACTGTGGCCCGAAACCCTAACCCATGCGATCGCATGGCTGGATAACTTAGGACTCATGCGATCGCATGAGCCCGTCTGACACGCCACAGTTGACTGAGTACTGCATTAATTACGGTTTATAATTATTATTATTATATTTAAACCCTAATTAGGTTAGATTAGTTAAATATTTAATTTAGTTATTTATTTAATTTGTATTATTTAGTTTAATTAGTTTAATTAGTTTATAAAATTAATAGTTTTATAAAATAAATAATATAAAAATAATATTTTTATAAAAGTTGTACTTTTTACAACTTTTAGTATATTTTTATATTTTATCCCTTTTTAATTGTTTTAGCGTAACTTTTGTAATTTTTGCTCGTATTTATTTTTAATTCATAGTTTTTGCCATAGTTATTTTTATTTCTAGATTTTTAGGCTTTGCCGTAAAATCCCTTAAGTGCTTTTTCTTTAGACTAAGATTTAAGTGCTTTAGAATTTTGCGACGTTTTTTTTTAAGTTTTAATACCTTTTTGAGATATTGCCATTTGGGATATAGTTTTTCCTGTAAGCTTTAATATTTTTAGACACCTTTTACCTATGTATCAATTATCATTCCAATTAGTAATCTCAATTTGCGATTATAATTTTAAGTTAGTGATAGTAATAAGGTTGGGTTAGTCGAGTTTTTTTTAAGTTTTATAGTCAGTTTTTTTTAAGTTTTATAGTCAGTTTTTTTTCTTTCTTATTTTTCGACACCTTTTATTTTTCGATCTTTTCTTTTTCGACCTTTTTCGACGCGCTCTTTTTCTTTCTTATTTCTCGTCATTCTAGTTTTTAGGACTTAGAATTTTTTCTACTTCTTATCTATACTTCTTAAAATTACGAAAATTTATTTTAAGTGGTTAAATTGATAGACATCAAAATTTTCTGGTTCATAGTAATAGTTGGATTTGTACGTGGACCGGGTTATTGGAGCCAAACAGTCCTCAATTATATTGAGACCAAACGAATCCTGCCCCTCTGCTGCATCTTTTGGCTATTCGAAACGTGGGCAAAATCAGAAAAGTCTATTAATTGGATAACTTATATAATTTTTTCTTTCCTTTTAAAAACTAATAGGATATTCAGTGAATGCACCGAGCAAGACGTTCACCACCTTTTATACGTTCACCACCTGTAACTAGATCAAGACATCTAGCAAATATTATCGCCGTTGATTTTCCTTTAGAATCATCATCCAGTCGACCAAGTACTCCAATTCAAATTTCCGATAATCCATTTTTTGAACCCGACCTCACAATTGAGAATCCGGAGAATATTCAAGGATAATTCATAGATCCCGAACCATTAAATTTTCCTCCGGAACCACCAATCATTCAAACAGAGATTGTTGAGGAACGAATCATTAAATCAGAATCCTCTAGTGATTCGGATTCAACAAATTCAATCATGGAAAATCTGGAACCTTTAAGTATGGAAGACCGAATGAGAGCTAAACGCACTGGCCAAGGTCACGCAATTACTCATCCAGACATTAATGCGCCAGATTATGAAATCAAAGGACAAATTCTACATATGGTGACTAATCAATGCCAATTTAGTGGTGCGCCGAAGGAAGATCCAAATGAACATCTTCGTACCTTTAATAGGATCTGCACACTATTTAAAATAAGAGAAGTTGAGGATGAACAGATATATCTCATGTTATTTCCCTGGACTTTAAAGGGAGAAGCCAAAGATTGGTTGGAATCGTTACCTGAAGGGGCGATCGATACATGGGACGTTTTAGTTGAAAAATTTCTTAAACAATTCTTTCCGGCATCTAAAGCCGTAAGACTTCAAGGAGAAATTGTTACGTTCACACAGAAGCCAAATGAAACTCTATATGAGGCGTGGACAAGATTTGGAAAGTTATTAAGAGGATGTCCGCAACATGGTTTAGATACCTGTCAAATAGTATAAATATTCTACCAAGGATGCGACATCACTACAAAGAAAGACATAGATATTGCAGCTGGTGGTTCCATTATGAAGAAAACCGAAACTGATGCTTACAAAATTATTGATAACACTGCTTCCCACTCACATGAGTGGCACCAAGAAAAAGATATCGTTAGATCATCTAAAGCAGCTAGAGCCGATTCTAGCCATGACTTAGATTCCATTTCTGCAAAGATAGATGCTGTCGAGAGACGAATGGAAAAGATGACTAAGGATATCCACTCAATACGAATTAGTTGTGAGCAGTGTGGAGGACCACATTTGACAAAAGATTGTCTTAGTATCGAATTAACAATGGAACAAAGAGAGAATATTTCATACATAAACCAAAGGCCTGGAAATAATTATCAGAATAATTATCAACCGCCAAGACCGATTTACAATCAAAATCAGAATTATAACCGAAATATTCCATACAACAACCAACAAGGTCCTAGCAATCAACAAGTATCCAATAATACTTACAACCAGCAAAGACCTAATTTTCAAAACAAACCACCACAAACCGATGATAAAAAGCCGAATTTAGAAGATATGATGACGAAGCTAGTTGAAACTCAAACGCAGTTTTTCACATCTCAGAAACAAACTAATGAACAAAATGCTCAAGCATTTAGAAATCAATAAGCTTCTATTCAAAATTTGGAACAAGAAGTAAGTAACCTAGCAAGGTTAATAGGTGAAAAAAAATCGAGAAGTTTACCTAGTGATACAAATGCTAACCCCCGGAATGAAACAGCTAAAGCCATTACCACAAGAAGTGGTACAACACTTAAACCACCTGAAATACCTGTAACTTCTGATGAAGCTATTCCTACTCCACAAGAACCACAACCTGAACAAGATAAGGAAAAAGAACCGGTAGTTGAAAAGGTTAATGAAGATAACACAGTTAAGGATAAACCTTATGTTAAACCATACCAACCACCACTTCCTTACCCAAGTAAAATGAAAAAAGAGAAACTTGAAGCCGAGTAATTCAAATTCTTGGATATGTTTAAACAGATAAATGTAAATCTTCCTTTCATTGATGTGATTTCAGGAATGCCTAGATATGCTAAATTCTTGAAAGATCTAATCTCAAATAGAAAGAAAATGGAAGAACTCTCGGCTGTTACTATGAATGCTAATTGTTCAGCAGTGTTGTTGAATAAGATACCAGAAAAACTATCTGATCCAGGAAGTTTCACAATTCCATGTTTTCTGGGTAGTCTTAGTTCAATAGAAGCATTGGCAGACTTAGGTGCTAGTATAAATTTAATGCCGTATTCACTATACGCTAAACTAGACCTTGGAGAATTGAAACCAACAAGAATAAGCATACAACTAGCCGATCGATCAATAAAATATCCTAGAGGGATAATGGAGAATATGCTAGTTAAAGTTGGTACTTTAGTATTTACAGTAGATTTTGTTGTTCTGGATATGGAAGAAGATTCTCAAGTTCCTCTCATATTAGGAAGACCATTCTTAAACATGGCTAAAGCAATGATAGACGTGTTTGGTAAGAAATTGACCCTAAGTATAGAGGACGAGAGTGTTACCTTTTCAGTTGATAGAGCAATGCAACAACCGCAATCTGCAGATGATACATGTTATTATATTCAAACTATAGATTCACATGCAGAATTGTTAGAAGAATTTCCAGAATTACAAGGAACAGGAGAATGTTCTTTAGGAGAAGGAACTGAACAAATTGATGAAGCTGAAATGTTAGCTACACTTATAGCTAATGGATATGAACCAACAACAGAAGAAATTCAAATGCTAAAAGAAGAAGACAGATATCGATATAAATCATCGATAGAAGAACCTCCGAAATTAGAGTTAAAGCCACTTCCAAACCATTTGGAATACGCTTATTTACATGGTGAATCTGAATTACCTGTAATAATATCGTCTTCTCTTACTGAAAATGAGAAATCACAACTCATTTCTGTGTTGAAAGCTCATAAACCAGCCATTGCATGGAAGATTCATGATATTAAAGGAATAAGTCCTTCGTATTGCACACATAAAATCCTTATGGAAGAAGGTCATAAAACGTATGTGCAACGCCAACGAAGACTAAATCCGAATATGCATGATGTAGTTAAAAATGAGCTTATTCCTGCAAGGACTGTAACAGGATGGTATGTATGTATTGATTATAGAAAATTAAATGACGCCACCAGAAAAGATCACTTTCCCTTACCTTTCATTGATCAAATGTTGGAAAGATTAGCCGAAAATAGTTTTTATTGTTTTCTTGATGGATTTTCCGGATACTTTCAAATTCTAATAGCACCCGAAGATCAAGAGAAAACCATATTCACGTGCCCTTATGGTACTTTTGCTTACAAACGCATGCCATTTGGACTTTGCAACGCCCCTGCAACCTTTCAAAGGTGCATGATGGCGATTTTTCACGACATGATAGAAGAATGCATGGAAGTTTTCATGGATGACTTTTCAGTCTTCGGTGATACATTTGAATAATGTCTAGTTAATCTGGAACGAATGCTTATTAGATACGAACAATCAAATCTAGTACTTAATTGGGAGAAATGCCATTTCATGGTTAAAGAAGGCATCGTTCTTGGACATAAAATTTCAAAAGAAGGAATTGAAGTGGATAGAGCTAAAGTAGATGTAATTGCTAAACTTCCACATCCCACCAATGTTAGAGGAGTTAGGAGTTTTCTAGGGCATGCCGGTTTTTACCGACGTTTCATAAAAGATTTTTCTAAAATTGCCACTCCTATGAATAAACTCCTAGAAAAGGATGCTCCATTCATCTTTTCAGATGAATGTATCAAATCTTTTAATATTCTTAAAGAGAAACTCACTAATGCGCCGATCATGATAACACCAAATTGGAATCTACCGTTTGAACTAATGTGCGATGCAAGTGATTTTGCAATGGGAGCCGTTTTAGGACAAAGGATTGAAAAACGATTTCAACCTATATATTATGCTAGTAAGACGTTACAAGGAGCACAAACAAATTATACAACTACTGAAAAAGAACTCCTTGCTATTGTCTTTGCTTTTGACAAATTTCGTTCATATCTCGTTCTAGCAAAAACGGTGGTCTATACCGACCATTCTGCTCTTAGATACCTATTTTCGAAACAAGATGCCAAACCAAGATTAATCCGTTGGATCTTACTCTTACAAGAATTCGATATTGAAATCCGAGATAAAAGAGGAGCAGAAAATCTCGCCGCTGATCATCTTTCTCGTCTTGAAAATCCTGAATTAGAAGTTCTAAATGAATCGGCCATACAAGACAACTTTCCTAATGAATATCTATGAAGATAGATTATAATGAAATACCATGGTTTGCAGACTATGCAAACTACTTAGTATGTGGATTCCTTGAAAAAGGATTATCGTACCAAAAACGAAAGAAATTCTTCAGTGATATAAAACACTATTTTTGGGAAGATCCACATCTGTTTAAAAGCTGTCCCGATGGAATAATACGCCGATGTGTATTCGAAGATGAAGCTAGTAAAATTTTAAACCATTGTCACACAGGACCAACAGGAGGGCACTATGGGCCTCAACTAACAGCAAGAAAAGTTTACGATGCTGGATTCTATTGGCCTACAATTTACAAAGATGCACACCTTCTTTGCAAATCATGTGATGCTTGTCAAAGGGCCGGGAAAATAAGTCAACGTGATGAAATGCCACAAAATGTCATCCAAGTATGTGAAATATTTGACATTTGGGGTATTGACTTTATGGGTCCATTTCCAAAATCTCATAATAATCTCTATATTCTCGTAGCCATTGATTATGTATCTAAATGGGCGGAAGCACAAGCTCTCCCAACTAACGATGCACGAGTTGTAGTCAACTTTTTAAAACGTCTTTTTGCAAGGTTTGGAACACCGAAAGCTTTAATAAGTGATCGGGGTACTCATTTCTGTAATAATCAACTTGAGAAAGTTCTCAAAAGATATGGAGTAACTCATAAAATCTCCACCGCATATCATCCACAAACAAGTGGACAAGTTGAAAATACCAACCGAGCTTTAAAACGTATTCTAGAGAAAACCGTAGGATCAAATCCAAAGGAATGGTCCATTAAATTGGAGGATGCACTCTGGGCTTTTAGAACAGCCTACAAAACTCCAATTGGAACCACACCTTTTAAACTCGTCTACGGAAAAGCATGTCATCTTCCAGTAGAAATTGAACACAAAGCATTTTGGGCTTTGAAGACATGTAATCTTGATTTACATGAAGCTGGACGTCTACGATTAAGTCAACTAAACGAATTAGAAGAATTAAGACATGAAGCATACGAAAATTCATTAATCTATAAAGAAAGAACGAAGAAATGGCATGATAAAAGAATCAGAAGTTCAAAAGAATTTAAAGAAGGAGACAGAGTTCTTCTTTTCAATTCACGATTCAAGCTATTTCCTGGAAAATTGAAATCAAGATGGTCTGGACAATTCATAGTCAAAAGAGTTTTCCCATACGGAACGATAGAATTAATAAATTCAAATGGAATTGAATTTAAAGTTAATGGTCACAGAGTTAAACATTACATAGATAGTCCGATGGAAGTCGACAACGAAGTTAATCACAATTTCGATACCACAGCTAACTAAGTGTGAGGAGAATCAAGTCTTTTAAGGATTTTATGCATTTCTGTTAGAGTTAGATTGTCTGTTTTCGTGTAGTTCTCGAAAATGGAACCCGAATGGTCTTTCCCTAACAGACCCTAAAGAACTAGTCTTCTCCCCCCATTCTGAATTTTTATTTTTTTTAGGAAATGAAGACTGCCTGTGAACTAAACCATGGTCTAATGCTACACGCTTTGATCACTAAACGTAATAATGACACACTTCCGAGTGAAATAGTATCAGTAATCAGAGAAAGATTGGACGGAGTAAGAAAAGAATCCAGATGCGAAGATAATAAGTTACAATTTGGTAAAGGAAAATCAAAATCCGCAGTGAAAAGAAGAGCACGACACCTTGAAAGATGTCACAAATGCGGAAAATGGTCACATGGAGGTAAATGTTCAAATAATCAAACCTATTCAAATACCGAATTTGTTACTTTATGCAGAGACGGACCGTTCATATGTTTAGAAGAAAAAACACTGAATGCTCGAGGTTACGCCTATGTAGCTATGGAAAACCAATTAAACCGACTATCTTATGAATGAGATAGATCATATAACTAAGAATACTATCTCACAGGTAAGTCTGTACAGTTTTTATTTTTTTTATTTTTATTTTTAACCTTTTGATAATAAACGCTAATTTGTTCGCTATAAAGTATTAAATTGGTATTGAATAAAATTAGGTTTAGCGACCGAAATTATTGATATCATACAAAAATTTATTACATCACTGCGAAATTTAACGTTTATTCTTAAGGTATAAATATCTTTAATCAATCAACCCAAAATATTTCAAAAATTCGTCATGAGTTAAATTAGATCATGGAACCGAAATTACTTTACCGAAAAGAGGGGCGCATATTTTTGATAATATTTGATTGATTAAAGTGGGATAAAAGACCAAAAAAGATTTTTAATTTTATTTTTACCATGTTTTTAAAATTAATATATAAATCTTAAATTAATATTGTAAACTTTTTAAATTAATATGTTTAAAATTGTAAATATTTGAACAATTGATATTTTTAAGTTTGTATGTATAAAAACAAAAATATAATATAAGTTTGGTGTGAATTTTTAATTTTTAAAAAACGTGAATTTTTAATTTTATGCATATTTTAAATTTAAGTTGTGTGAATTTAAAAACAAAAATTTACTTTATTTCGCTAAGTTAAAAATATGATTTTTAAAATTCGTCGTGAGTTGAAGACTAGGTCGTTGAACCGAAATTGATTTACCCGAGGGAGGGACGAGAACTTTTATTATCATTATTTTTAATCTTATTGAATTAAAGTATGCCAAAAACATTAAAAAATCCAAAAATCTTTACTTTTAAAACCGCGCTTTGATTTGACAAATTTTAAAAATTTTGTCGAGGGACAGACTAGGACATCGATCCGAAACGCCCTCATCCTAAAAAGAAACAAATTTTTAAAATTTTATTAATTTTATGTTTTATTAAGAATAAGGTTTTATATATATAAAAAAAAAGTACTGTACCCGGAACCCCATGCGATCGTATGGGGTTTACTCTTCAACCTCATGCGATCGCATGAGGCTAGATTCCAGGCCAGTTTGATAAAAAGAACAGCTCGCTGTTCTGCACAAAAAACACACACACAAACACGAACCAACCCCAAAATCACCTCTAAAATTCGCAATTTTCCACGGTAATTCGTCATTTTTCTTGCTCTAATCATGCCTAGATTCTCATTCTTCAGCAAAATGGTAAAAATTATACTTCTAAACTCATAAATTTGCTAGTTTTTGTGATAAATTCCAATTTTTTACCTAATGCACTTTTGTTAATTTCTAGTGTAATTAGTGTTAAATTGTTAGTATTTTATGCATGTATAACCTAGATTGATGCTATTTAACATGATTTGAAGCCAAAAACTTCAAAAATTTTAGAAATCTAGGGTTTGTCTTCTTGAGCAATTTGGGGCTTTTTGATATAAACAGGTTATGGCCAATTTTTGTCATGAATTATTGCTAAATTGAGTAGTGTAACATGTTTAGATAGTTAAATGATCCAAACATTGATCCTAAACATGATTTTTGGAGATTAAAGTGGACTTTTTAAGTCCAAAATTCATGAACTTGATTAATTAGATATATTTGCCATTTGAGACTTGTTTAATTATTAGTAATGAATATTTTGACATGTTATTTGAGTTAAAAGCTTATGAACTTTGTATACATTCTCATATTTGCTTATTTGAAAAGTGTAGAATTGTGAAAAATTGTGAAAATGTGTATAAGTTTAATTTTGATTTAACATGTTATAGTGATTGTTTTAAGTTGTTATTTTGCTAACACTAATGCATATTTGGATGCACAAATTTTGTGTTAAATGTGTTTTGCAGAAAGCCGATACTGGAGGTTCAGGAGCATCATCATCTAGACGACCAGCACCAGAACCAGAACCAGAAATGCAACACGAACAAGAACCACAACAGGAACAACAACAACAGCCTGATCAGCACGTACCTTATTATGATCCGATACAGTTTGTTGATGAATTCATAGTATTCCCAATGAGGCCGCCAGTAGAATTCCCAACGATTCCTGAGCACACTCTGCATCCTAATCTGAGATTTGATAGGAGATGGAGAGATTACGAGACATATCAAAGGAACAAATTCAAATTGGTAACAAAAAATGTTGAGGTGCCAAGGGTAATCGATTGGGCCCCTTTGGAAACAGTCCATCTAGCTGACCGTGTTAGATAGCTTTTAGTTCAAAGGTATGGCAGTTCTTCTTTTACAGATTGGGAACGTCTTTTCACCATTCGTAGACCTGTATATAAGGAATGGTGTGTTGAGTTGATGAGTACTGTATCACTTGATACAAATATAGTTAGAATAGATGATAAAAGATTTCTTAGGTTTATCCTTGGCGGTAGGATGTACAGAATGTCCATGCTGGACATGGCCAGGGCCTTACAGATATATACTCCTGGTGAGTTGCTATTACCCGATTGTACAAATTTGATTCATTATGGTGAAAGGGTAGATAGTAACTTTGACGCTGACGCCATTTGGAGGCGTATGTCACATTTTGATGTTTTTACACGAGCAGGAGGACACTCCTATACACATATTGACAGAGCCGAGCTTCGTATTATTCATAGATTTTTGGCTAACTCGATTACACAGAGAGGTCATAATAAAGAAAAAATTACCTTACATGATTTATTCTACCTAAAGTGTATTCGGGATCCTAGAAGCTTTGTCAATATCCCTTACTGTGTTGCTTTTTATTTATCTAAAATGGTAGAGGGAATGCAGGACGGGAGTATAATAGGAGGAGGTATTTTTGTTACTCTCATTGGAGAGTATTTAGGTGTTGATAGGAACCAAGGGGGTCCATTACAGCTTTGTAGAGAACAGGTTGAGCCCTAGGATTGAAATTTTATGTGGGTGCTAAGGTATTGAAAAGTAGACGTAACCAGGAAGTACCCTATGAGGGATCTCATCCTCAGGTAGAGAGATGTAGTGACCCGAACTTTTCCATGTTTATATATATTAATTGAGATTGATATTTACATGATTAAATGTTTCCAACATGTTAAGCAATCAAACTTGTTAAGACTTGATTAATTGAAATATGTTTCATATAGACAATTGACCACCCAAGTTGACCGGTGATTCACGAACGTTAAAACTTGTAAAAACTATACGATGACATATATATGGTTATATATATAGTTAACATATTTTTATTATAAGTATGTATCTCATTAGGTATTTTAACAATGAGTTATATACATAAAAATGAGACTATTAATTTAAGAAACTCGAAAACGATATATATAACGATTATCGTTATAACAACGTCTTACTAGGTACATATGAATCATATTAAGATATTGATACACTTGGTTAATTATGTTAAATGATAAGTAAATATATTATTAAGTGTATTAACAATGAAATACATATGTAAAAATAAGACTACTAACTTAATGATTTCGAAACGAGACATATATGTAACGATTATCGTTGTAACGACATTTAACTGTATATACATCATACTAAGATATATTATATATCATAATATCATGATAATATAATAATTTAACATCTCATTTGTTATAATAAACAATGGGTTAACAACATTCAACAAGATCGTTAACCTAAAGGTTTCAAAACAACATTTACATGTAACGACTAACGATGACTTAACGACACAGTTAAAATGTATATACATGTAGTGTTTTAATATGTATTCATACACTTTTGAAAGACTTCAAGACACTTATCAAAATACTTCTACTTAACAAAAATGCTTACAATTACATCCTCGTTCAGTTTCATCAACAATTCTACTCGTATGCACCCGTATTCGTACTCGTACAATACACAGCTTTTAGATGTATGTACTATTGGTATATACACTCCAATGATCAGCTCTTAGCAGCCCATGTGAGTCACCTAACATATGTGGGAACCATCATTTGGCAACTAGCATGAAATATCTCATAAAATTACAAAAATATGAGTAATCATTCATGACTTATTTACATGAAAACAAAATTACATATCCTTTATATCTAATCCATACACCAACGACCAAAAACACCTACAAACACTTTCATTCTTCAATTTTCTTCATCTAATTGATCTCTCTCAAGTTCTATCTTCAAGTTCTAAGTGTTCTTCATAAATTCTACAAGTTCTAGTTACATAAAATCAAGAATACTTTCAAGTTTGCTAGCTCACTTCCAATCTTGTAAGGTGATCATCCAACCTCAAGAAATCTTTGTTTCTTACAGTAGGTTATCATTCTAATACAAGGTAATAATCATATTCAAACTTTGGTTCAATTTCTATAACTATAATAATCTTATTTCAAGTGATGATCTTACTTGAACTTGTTTTCGTGTCATGATTTTGCTTCAAGAACTTCGAGCCATCCAAGGATCCATTGAAGCTAGATCCATTTTTCTCTTTTCCAGTAGGTTTATCCAAGGAACTTAAGGTAGTAATGATGTTCATAACATCATTCGATTCATACATATAAAGCTATCTTATTCGAAGGTTTAAACTTGTAATCACTAGAACATAGTTTAGTTAATTCTAAACTTGTTCGCAAACAAAAGTTAATCCTTCTAACTTGACTTTTAAAATCAACTAAACACATGTTCTATATCTATATGATATGCTAACTTAATGATTTAAAACCTGGAAACACGAAAAACACCGTAAAACCGGATTTACGCCGTCGTAGTAACACCGCGGGCTGTTTGGGTTAGTTAATTAAAAACTATGATAAACTTTGATTTAAAAGTTGTTATTCTGAGAAAATGATTTTTATTATGAACATGAAACTATATCCAAAAATTATGGTTAAACTCAAAGTGAAAGTATGTTTTCTAAAATGGTCATCTAGACGTCGTTCTTTCGACTGAAATGACTACCTTTACAAAAGCGACTTGTAACTTATTTTTTCGACTATAAACCTATACTTTTCTGTTTAGATTCATAAAATAGAGTTCAATATGAAACCATAGCAATTTGATTCACTCAAAACGGATTTAAAATGAAGAAGTTATGGGTAAAACAAGATTGGATAATTTTTCTCATTTTAGCTACGTGAAAATTAGTAACAATTCTATTCCAACCATAACTTAATCAACTTGTATTGTATATTATGTAATCTTGAGATACCATAGACACGCATACAATGTTTCGACCTATCATGTCGACACATCTATATATATTTCGGAACAACCATAGACACTCTATATGTGAATGTTGGAGTTAGCTATACAGGGTTGAGGTTGATTCCAAAATATATATAGTTTGAGTTGTGATCAATACTGAGATACGTATACACTGAGTCGTGGATTGATTCAAGATAATATTTATCGATTTATTTCTGTACATCTAACTGTGGACAACTAGTTGTAGGTTACTAACGAGGACAGCTGACTTAATAAACTTAAAACATCAAAATATATTAAAAGTGTTGTAAATATATTTTGAACATACTTTGATATATATGTATATATTGTTATAGGTTCGTGAATCAACCAGTGGCCAAGTCTTACTTCCCGACGAAGTAAAAATCTGTGAAAGTGAGTTATAGTCCCACTTTTAAAATCTAATATTTTTGGGATGAGAATACATGCAGGTTTTATAAATGATTTACAAAATAGACACAAGTACGTGAAACTACATTCTATGGTTGAATTATCGAAATCGAATATGCCCCTTTTTATTAAGTCTGGTAATCTAAGAATTAGGGAACAGACACCCTAATTGACGCGAATCCTAAAGATAGATCTATCGGGCCCAACAAGCCCCATCCAAAGTACCTGATGCTTTAGTACTTCGAAATTTATATCATATCCGAAGGGTGTCCCGGAATGATGGGGATATTCTTATATATGCATCTTGTTAATGTCGATTACCAGGTGTTCACCATATGAATGATTTTTATCTCTATGTATGGGATGTGTATTGAAATATGAAATCTTGTGGTCTATTATTATGATTTGATATATATAGGTTAAACCTATAACTCACCAACATTTTTGTTGACGTTTTAAGCATGTTTATTCTCAGGTGATTATTAAGAGCTTCCGCTGTCGCATACTTAAATAAGGACGAGATTTGGAGTCCATGCTTGTATGATATTGTGTAAAAACTGCATTCAAGAAACTTATTTTGTTGTAACATATTTGTATTGTAAACCATTATGTAATGGTAGTGTGTAAACAGGATATTTTAGATTATCATTATTTGATAATCTACGTAAAGCTTTTTAAACCTTTATTGATGAAATAAAGGTTATGGTTTGTTTTAAAATGAATGCAGTCTTTGAAAAACGTCTCATATAGAGGTCAAAACCTCGCAACGAAATCAATTAATATGGAACGTTTTTAATCAATAAGAACGGGACATTTCAGTTGGTATCAGAGCGTTGGTCTTAGAGAACCAGAAAATTTGCATTAGTGTGTCTTATCGAGTTTGTTAGGATGCATTAGTGAGTCTGGACTTCGACCGTGTTTTCTTTAAAAATGATTGCTTAACATTTTTGTTGGAAACTATATATTTTTAACATATGAATATTATGTGATATATTAATCTCTTAACGTGTTTGATATTATGTGATAGATGTCTACCTCTAGAACAAGTCCCATTGACTCACCTAATAATAATGAAGAGTCAAATGTAAATTGGAATGATTCGTGGACTGATTCACAAGTTCCCGAAGAGGAACCGGAAGAAGAGTCGGAACCGGAAGAAGAATCAGAACCGGAAGAAGAATCGAACCGGAAGAAGAAATAGAACCGGTGGGGGAAATAATAAAACGGTTAAGTAAAAGAGAATCCTCAACCAACCGACCAAGGTTAATTATGGTCAATGGTGTTTCCACCAAGGAAGCAAAATATTGGGAGGATTACCAATTCTCCGATGAATCGGATTCCGACGAGAATTCCGATGATGTTATAGAAATTACCCCAACTGAATTTAAAAAGGCAAAAGAAAATAATAAGGGAAAGGGCATAAAAATAGAGAAATCTAATTCCAACCCCAATGAACTTTATATGTATCGTCAACCCCCGAAGTCCTTAAGTTGTAACAATGACCCGGGAACCTCTAAACCACCAGGTTTTTCTAAACCAATGTGGACAACGACGGCTCGTATTAGGGGAACATCATATATCCCTAGAAACTTGGCAAAACGAACCAAAACTGAACAAGAAGAAACGAGCGAGTCGGAATAAGATAGTTATATTCGTGTGGTGTAATATATGTAATATAGTGTGCTTATGCTTTATGATATATGTAAAAATTGCTTGTATTAATAAGTATTTTTTTTATGAATCTAACTCTTGTCTATTTTACAGTATAAAAACACAAAATGGATAGACAACCCAATATTTTAAGAGACCTACCCGGAGACATGATTGATGAAATCTTGTCTAGAGTCGGTCAGAATTCCTCGGCACAACTATTTAAGGCGAGATCAGTTTGTAAGACATTCGAAGAACGTTCCAAGAATGCCTTGGTTTATAAAAGGCTTTCGTTCGGAAGATGGGGGATATCACATTGGGAAATCCATAAGTTACGATGTGTTTACTTTGACGCATATATTGCGGGGAACCCAAATGCTATTTTACGCAACGGGTTAAGAAATTATTTTGACTCAGTATATCCGAATATAGGACTTCGTGATTTAGAAAAAGCGGCTAACATGCAACATAAAGAAGCATGTTATGCTTACGGATTAGTAATGTTCGCTTCTCACCAAAGTGAGGACAAGAACATCGGACTACAACTATTAAACAAAACGTTTCCACAAGTGACGGAGTCGGTAATTGGGGTAAGAAAAGAGGTTTTTAGATTATTACGGGACTGTTGGACATTACGTAACCCTCGTCCCTTTGACGACGTTACAACACGCTGTCTTATCAACGGCCATAACGGTTATGTTCCACAAGACCAAGGATGGGAAGTAGTCCTAGTAAAACCAGAATGCATGACTTGTTTCTGGACGTATGAATTACGTGTCTTTATTGCCTTTGCTGAACGACTTGTGTACTAGCTAGAATTATCTTCACAACTATCTTGTATCAAAGTTATTGTGTGCTATATTTCATGCTTTATGTAAAATAAGCGGTATTGTAAGTTTGTAAAATATTGTATAAAAGTTTGAACGCGAAATATTATTATAATCAGTTTTTCATATAGAATTGTAGTAGTTGAATTGTATATTAGCTACTAAGTATGAACTTAACGGGTAGGTACTACCCGAATTTAAACTTATAAAACGCTAATATGAAGAAAAAGCTTTTATAAATGAGTTCATATTATGCTACGAAATACTATTAACTACTCTTAATATTCTGTATGATTAACTTGTTCCATTTGACTATTTTGAAGGAAATGGCACCGACTACTCGACACACCGTGAATATGAATGAAGAGGAATTCCGTACTTTTCTAGCTTCAAACATAGCCGCAGTACAGGCTGCGCTACATACCAACAATAACCTTGGATCTAGTAGTACAGGAAATCGTGTAGGATGCACCTATAAAGAATTCACTGCCTGCAAACCTTTGGAATTTGATGGAACCGAAGGACCGATCGGATTGAAACGGTGGACCGAGAAGGTCGAATCGGTGTTTGCCATAAGTAAGTGTACTGAAGAGGACAAAGTGAAGTACGCTACGCATACCTTCACAGGTTCTGCGTTAACATGGTGGAATACCTATCTAGAGCAAGTGGGACAAGACGATGCGTACGCACTACCGTGGTCAGCATTCAAGCACTTGATGAACGAGAAGTACCGTCCCAGAACCGAGGTCAATAAGCTCAAGAAAGAACTTAGAGGGTTACGAACCCAAGGATTTGATATTACCACGTACGAAAGACGATTCACAGAATTGTGCCTATTGTGTCCGGGAGCATTCGAAGATGAGGAAGAGAAGATCGACGCGTTTGTGAAAGGATTACCGGAAAGAATCGAAGAAGATATAAGTTCACACGAGCCCGCCTCCATACAACAGGCATGTAGAATGGCTCACAAACTAGTGAACCAGATTGAAGAAAGAATTAAAGAACAGACTGCTGAAGAGGCCAATGTGAAGCAAGTCAAAAGAAAGTGGGAGGAAAACGGTGATAAGAATCACCAATACAACAACAACAGCAATTATAACAATAATCGCAACAATTATCCCAACAATCGCAACATCAATCGTAACTACAACAAACGGCCCAACAACAACAACAACAGCAACTACAACAATCATCCCAACAACAATAATAACCGCAACAACAACAACAATCAGAAGCAGCTATGCCAAAGGTGTGAAAAGTATCACTCGGGGTTCTGCACCAAATTTTGCAACAAGTGTAAAAGAAATGGTCATAGCGCGGCGAAGTGTGAGGTCTACGGACCAGGGGTTAATAGAACGAAAGGAACAAATGGTGTCGGAACGAGTAATGGCGGAGCAAGTAGTGTCGGAGCAAGTTATGCCAATGTAGTTTGTTATAAATGTGGAAAACCGGGCCACATTATTAGAAATTGCCCGAACCAGGAGAACACGAATGGACAAGGCCGCGGAAGAGTTTTCAATATTAATGCGGCAGAGGCACAGGAAGACCCGGAGCTTGTTACGGGTACGTTTCTTATTGACAATAAATCTGCTTACGTTTTATTTGATTCGGGTGCGGATAGAAGCTATATGAGTAGAGATTTTTGTGCTAAATTAAGTTGTCCATTGACGCCTTTGGATAGTAAATTTTTACTCGAATTAGCAAATGGTAAATTAATTTCAGCAGATAATATATGTCGGAATCGAGAAATTAAACTGGTTAGCGAAACATTTAAGATTGATTTGATACCAGTAGAGTTAGGGAGTTTTGATGTGATAATCGGTATGGACTGGTTGAAAGAAGTGAAAGCAGAGATCGTCTGTTACAAAAATGCAATTCGCATTATACGAGAAAAAGGAAAACCCTTAATGGTGTACGGAGAAAAAGGCAACACGAAGCTACATCTTATTAGTAATTTGAAGGCACAAAAACTAATAAGAAAAGGTTGCTATGCTGTTCTAGCACACGTCGAGAAAGTACAAACTGAAGAAAAGAGCATCAATGATGTTCCCATTGCAAAAGAATTTCCCGATGTATTTCCGAAAGAATTACCGGGATTACCCCCACATCGATCTGTTGAATTTCAAATAGATCTTGTACCAGGAGCTGCACCAATAGCTCGTGCTCCTTACAGACTCGCACCCAGCGAGATGAAAGAACTGCAAAGCCAATTACAAGAACTTTTAGATCATGGTTTCATTCGACCAAGCACATCACCGTGGGGAGCTCCTGTTTTGTTTGTCAAGAAGAAAGATGGTACATTCAGGTTGTGTATCGACTACCGAGAGTTGAACAAACTTACCATCAAGAACCGCTACCCACTACCGAGAATCGACGACTTATTTGATCAACTACAAGGCTCGTCTGTTTATTCAAAGATTGACTTACGTTCCGGGTATCATCAAATGCGGGTGAAAGAAGATGATATTCCAAAGACTGCTTTCAGAACACGTTACGGTCATTACGAGTTTATGGTCATGCCGTTTGGTTTAACTAATGCACCAGCTGTGTTCATGGACCTTATGAACCGAGTGTGTGGACCATACCTTGACAAGTTTGTCATTGTTTTCATTGATGACATACTTATTTACTCAAAGAATGACCAAGAACACGGTGAACATTTGAGAAAGGTGTTAGAAGTATTGAGGAAGGAAGAATTGTACGCTAAGTTTTCAAAGTGTGCATTTTGGTTGGAAGAAGTTCAATTCCTCGGTCACATAGTGAACAAAGAAGGTATTAAGGTGGATCCGGCAAAGATAGAAACTGTTGAAAAGTGGGAAACCCCAAAAACTCCGAAACACATACGCCAGTTTTTAGGACTAGCTGGTTACTACAGAAGGTTCATCCAAGACTTTTCCAGAATAGCAAAACCCTTGACTGCATTAACGCATAAAGGGAAGAAATTTGAATGGAATGATGAACAAGAGAAAGCGTTTCAGTTATTGAAGAAAAAGCTAACTACGGCACCTATATTGTCATTGCCTGAAGGGAATGATGATTTTGTGATTTATTGTGACGCATCAAAGCAAGGTCTCGGTTGTGTATTAATGCAACGAACGAAGGTGATTGCTTATGCGTCTAGACAATTGAAGATTCACGAACAAAATTATACGACGCATGATTTGGAATTAGGCGCGGTTGTTTTTGCATTAAAGACTTGGAGGCACTACTTATATGGGGTCAAAAGTATTATATATACCGACCACAAAAGTCTTCAACACATATTTAATCAGAAACAACTGAATATGAGGTAGCGTAGGTGGATTGAATTATTGAATGATTACGACTTTGAGATTCTTTACCACCCGGGGAAGGCAAATGTGGTAGCCGATGCCTTGAGCAGGAAGGACAGAGAACCCAATCGAGTAAAATCTATGAATATAATGATTCATAATAACCTTACTACTCAAATAAAGGAGGCGCAACAAGGAGTTTTAAAAGAGGGAAATTTAAAGGATGAAATACCCAAAGGATCGGAGAAGCATCTTAATATTCAGGAAGACGGAACCCGGTATAGGGCTGAAAGGATTTGGGTACCAAAATTTGGAGATATGAGAGAGATGGTACTTAGAGAAGCTCATAAAACCAGATACTCAATACATCCTGGAACGGGGAAGATGTACAAGGATCTCAAGAAACATTTTTGGTGGCCGGGTATGAAAGCCGATGTTGCTAAATACGTAGGAGAATGTTTGACGTGTTCTAAGGTCAAAGCTGAGCATCAGAAACCATCAGGTCTACTTCAACAACCCGAAATCCTGGAATGGAAATGGGAAAACATTACCATGGATTTCATCACTAAATTGCCAAGGACTACAAGTGGTTTTGATACTATTTGGGTAATAGTTGATCGTCTCACCAAATCAGCACACTTCTTGCCAATAAGAGAAGATGACAAGATGGAGAAGTTAGCACAACTGTATTTGAAGGAAGACATCTCCAGACATGGAATACCAATCTCTATTATCTCTGATAGGGATGGCAGATTTATTTCAAGATTCTGGCAGACGTTACAGCAAGCATTAGGAACTCGTCTAGACATGAGTACTGCCTATCATCCACAAACTGATGGGCAGAGCGAAAGGACGATACAAATGCTTGAAGACATGCTACGAGCATGTGTTATTGATTTCGGAAACAGTTGGGATCGACATCTACCGTTAGCAGAATTTCCTACAACAACAGCTACCATTCAAGCATTGAGATGGCGCCGTTTGAAGCACTTTATGGTAGAAAGTGCAGGTCTCCGATTTGTTGGAGTGAAGTGGGGGATAGACAGATTACGGGTCCGGAGATTATACAAGAAACTACCGAGAAGATCATCCAAATTCAACAACGGTTGAAAACCGCCCAAAGTCGACAAAAGAGCTACGCTGACATTAAAAGAAAAGATATAGAATTTGAAATTGGAGAGATGGTCATGCTTAAAGTTGCACCTTGGAAAGGCGTTGTTCGATTTGGTAAACGAGGGAAATTAAATCCAAGGTATATTGGACCATTCAAGATTATTGATCGTGTCGGACCAGTAGCTTACCGACTTGAGTTACCTCAACAACTCGCGGCTGTACATAACACTTTCCACATCTCGAATTTGAAGAAATGTTTTGCTAAAGAAGATCTCACTATTCCGTTAGATGAAATCCAAATCAACGAAAAACTTCAATTCATCGAAGAACCCGTCGAAATAATGGATCGTGAGGTTAAAAGACTTAAGCAAAACAAGATACCAATTGTTAAGGTTCGATGGAATGCTCGTAGAGGACCCGAGTTCACCTGAGAGCGTGAAGATCAGATGAAGAAGAAATACCCGCATCTATTTCCAGAAGATTCGTCAACACCTTCAACAGCTTAAAATTTCGGGACGAAATTTATTTAACGGGTAGGTACTGTAGTGACCCGAACTTTTCCATGTTTATATATATTAATTGAGATTGATATTTACATGATTAAATGTTTCCAACATGTTAAGCAATCAAACTTGTTAAGACTTGATTAATTGAAATATGTTTCATATAGACAATTGACCACCCAAGTTGACCGGTGATTCACGAACGTTAAAACTTGTAAAAACTATACGATGACATATATATGGTTATATATATAGTTAACATGTTTTTATTATAAGTATGTATCTCATTAGGTATTTTAACAATGAGTTATATACATAAAAATGAGACTATTAATTTAAGAAACTCGAAAACGATATATATAACGATTATCGTTATAACAACGTCTTACTAGGTACATATGAATCATATTAAGATATTGATACACTTGGTTAATTATGTTAAATGATAAGTAAATATATTATTAAGTGTATTAACAATGAAATACATATGTAAAAATAAGACTACTAACTTAATGATTTCGAAACGAGACATATATGTAACGATTATCGTTGTAACGACATTTAACTGTATATACATCATACTAAGATATATTATATATCATAATATCATGATAATATAATAATTTAACATCTCATTTGTTATAATAAACAATGGGTTAACAACATTCAACAAGATCGTTAACCTAAAGGTTTCAAAACAACATTTACATGTAACGACTAACGATGACTTAACGACACAGTTAAAATGTATATACATGTAGTGTTTTAATATGTATTCATACACTTTTGAAAGACTTCAAGACACTTATCAAAATACTTCTACTTAACAAAAATGCTTACAATTACATCCTCGTTCAGTTTCATCAACAATTCTACTCGTATGCACCCGTATTCGTACTCGTACAATACACAGCTTTTAGATGTATGTACTATTGGTATATACACTCTAATGATCAGCTCTTAGCAGCCCATGTGAGTCACCTAACACATGTGGGAACCATCATTTGGCAACTAGCATGAAATATCTCATAAAATTACAAAAATATGAGTAATCATTCATGACTTATTTACATGAAAACAAAATTACATATCCTTTATATCTAATCCATACACCAACGACCAAAAACACCTACAAACACTTTCATTCTTCAATTTTCTTCATCTAATTGATCTCTCTCAAGTTCTATCTTCAAGTTCTAAGTGTTCTTCATAAATTCTACAAGTTCTAGTTACATAAAATCAAGAATACTTTCAAGTTTGCTAGCTCACTTCCAATCTTGTAAGGTGATCATCCAACCTCAAGAAATCTTTGTTTCTTACAGTAGGTTATCATTCTAATACAAGGTAATAATCATATTCAAACTTTGGTTCAATTTCTATAACTATAACAATCTTATTTCAAGTGATGATCTTACTTGAACTTGTTTTCGTGTCATGATTTTGCTTCAAGAACTTCGAGCCATCCAAGGATCCATTGAAGCTAGATCCATTTTTCTCTTTTCCAGTAGGTTTATCCAAGGAACTTAAGGTAGTAATGATGTTCATAACATCATTCGATTCATACATATAAAGCTATCTTATTCGAAGGTTTAAACTTGTAATCACTAGAACATAGTTTAGTTAATTCTAAACTTGTTCGCAAACAAAAGTTAATCCTTCTAACTTGACTTTTAAAATCAACTAAACACATGTTCTATATCTATATTATATGCTAACTTAATGATTTAAAACCTGGAAACACGAAAAACACCGTAAAACCGGATTTACGCCGTCGTAGTAACACCGCGGGCTGTTTGGGTTAGTTAATTAAAAACTATGATAAACTTTGATTTAAAAGTTGTTATTCTGAGAAAATGATTTTTATTATGAACATGAAACTATATCCAAAAATTATGGTTAAACTCAAAGTGAAAGTATGTTTTCTAAAATGGTCATCTAGACGTCGTTCTTTCGACTGAAATGACTACCTTTACAAAAGCGACTTGTAAATTATTTTTTCGACTATAAACCTATACTTTTCTGTTTATATTCATAAAATAGAGTTCAATATGAAACCATAGCAATTTGATTCACTCAAAACGGATTTAAAATGAAGAAGTTATGGGTAAAACAAGATTGGATAATTTTTCTCATTTTAGCTACGTGAAAATTAGTAACAAATCTATTCCAACCATAACTTAATCAACTTGTATTTTATATTATGTAATCTTGAGATACCATAGACACGTATACAATGTTTCGACCTATCATGTCGACACATCTATATATATTTCGGAACAACCATAGACACTCTATATGTGAATGTTGGAGTTAGCTATACAGGGTTGAGGTTGATTCCAAAATATATATAGTTTGAGTTGTGATCAATACTGAGATACGTATACACTGGGTCGTGGATTGATTCAAGATAATATTTATCGATTTATTTCTGTACATCTAACTGTGGACAACTAGTTGTAGGTTACTAACGAGGACAGCTGACTTAATAAACTTAAAACATCAAAATATATTAAAAGTGTTGTAAATATATTTTGAACATACTTTGATATATATGTATATATTGTTATAGGTTCGTGAATCAACCAGTGGCCAAGTCTTACTTCCCGACGAAGTAAAAATCTGTGAAAGTGAGTTATAGTCCCACTTTTAAAATCTAATATTTTTGGAATGAGAATACATGCAGGTTTTATAAATGATTTACAAAATAGACACAAGTACGTGAAACTACATTCTATGGTTGAATTATCGAAATCGAATATGCCCCTTTTTATTAAGTCTGGTAATCTAAGAATTAGGGAACAGACACCCTAATTGACGTGAATCCTAAAGATAGATCTATCGGGCCCAACAAGCCCCATCCAAAGTACCGGATGCTTTAGTACTTCGAAATTTATATCATATCCGAAGGGTGTCCCGGAATGATGGGGATATTCTTATATATGCATCTTGTTAATGTTGATTACCAGGTGTTCACCATATGAATGATTTTTATCTCTATGTATGGGATGTGTATTGAAATATGAAATCTTGTGGTCTATTATTATGATTTGATATATATAGGTTAAACCTATAACTCACCAACATTTTTGTTGACGTTTTAAGCATGTTTATTCTCAGGTGATTATTAAGAGCTTCCGCTGTCGCATACTTAAATAAGGACGAGATTTGGAGTCCATGCTTGAATGATATTGTGTAAAAACTGCATTCAAGAAACTTATTTTGTTGTAACATATTTGTATTGTAAACCATTATGTAATGGTCGTGTGTAAACAGGATATTTTAGATTATCATTATTTGATAATCTACGTAAAGCTTTTTAAACCTTTATTGATGAAATAAAGGTTATGGTTTGTTTTAAAATGAATGCAGTCTTTGAAAAACGTCTCATATAGAGGTCAAAACCTCGCAACGAAATCAATTAATATGGAATGTTTTTAATCAATAAGAACGGGACATTTCAAGAGAGGCTCAGACGAGGAAATGGAGGAGGCGGAAGACATTAGGGATGTCTTTCGAGATGCTATTCTTGACGTCCACGTTCGTATAGATGAGGAAGCAATGACGAACGCGGCCAGACATAGTATGTATGAGCAGTGGAACTCCGAGCGAGTATACGAGGATTATAGGTGACGCCAACACGATAGCTGGTTAGTTCATCAGCACCAAATCATGAGCCAGCTATCATATTAGGTACCAAATAATTACGTACCTACTCGACCTGCTCATTTTCCGCCACACAGCCCCGATATCCGACCACCCTTTAACCGGTATGACTATAATCAAGCCTATCAGAACACCTATAACCAACAATGGAACCCACCTGACAAGATGAACTGGAACCCATATCCTGACTGATTTAGTTCCATTTGGTTATTTATATGATTTTTATGTTTTTATCTTTTTACTTATTCATGTTTAAACTTATGTTATTGAATATACTTATGTAATCTTTATCATTTTTATTATTATTGTGTACTAATATTTCACATTTAGGATTTGAAAGTGGGATATTAAGTCCCATTTCAAATTGCCATGCATGTTTATATTTGTATGTATGTATGTATGTATATGGTAAATTGTACAAAACAGGGTAAAACATCGCATTTTCAAAGACTGGCATTAAGTTCAGCAAAAGCTACTAATTTTGACGACAAGATAAATGTGATGTAACAACAGACGGAATGGACAAATGATATGTACCATTTATCATTAAGCAAACAAACGCCAATATGTTTGGAAACTTTGGTAAAATTTAATCATTTCTACGCTAAACACCCTCAATAATTTAAATTGTTACTGATTTCTTGCAAATGAGGGCATTGCAAGATCTTAAGTGTGGGAAGGGGTTAAATTCTTTCGGATTTTTTAAATTTTTTTACTTTAAACACTTGGTTACCATTAGAAATACTAGTAAAGTAGTAGTTGTATTAGAATCTAGTGCTCTCTGATAATAAAGAACAGCCCTAGTCTTATATACTGACTACCCAATTCTAGTAAAATTTTTCAAAATTTTCAATTAAATGAACTCAAAATCATGTTTATACATATTTATGAACGATAAAACTAGGTGTTAACACCGAAATTATTGTTACCTCGGAAAGGATATAAATTGAGAAACAAACCAAAATGTTAAAATTCATTTAAAATGGAATAGAGGACAATAAAAAGGAAAATAAAAGCCAAGTGTGGGAAATTTTAACCGAGTTATTCAAAATACATATCACATATTTTTGTACAAATAATTGAAAATACTTTTGTTTTGGACGATAATTAACTGTTTTACCCGATGAAAGAAAAGAAGAGATGGATCTACACGATGAATCAATTCTATCGTTAAAAGGAAGTAAAGTCTTTCGAAAAAGACACGCGCTTCTTGATTTAGGTCATGAAGTTGTCGTCCAGACCAGCTGTAGGTTGATGAAAAATCTAGAAAAGTCATCTCTAAAATCAGCAGGAAATCCACGGACCTCAGCATAAAACAGGATCGCCAAGTGGTCAGATTTATCCTAACCATGAGAAGGATTTATCTCGTACAATGGGGGGCACCGTGCAAATTAGCTTGATAAGACTAATAAATCAGATCCCCAGAAAGGATAATCTCCTTAAAAGATCAAAAATCAGCTTTTAAGCCTGATATTACTCAATCCTAGAGATTGACCTTAAAGATTGAGAATTCAAACTCATGGAATTCAATGATATCTAAACTCGAGCTTGAACGAGAAAATATTTTGATCAAATTATAAACCGATTTGTTTTCTGAAAACCCATTTTCAATGCGTTCATTACCATTGAACGTAAAATCCTAGGAATTCACCTGGAATTCATTAGGTCATCTGAACCAAATCGGGTGTCAACCGTAAGAACGGTGGTTGCATAGCATGGTCGAAGACAGGACCTTGTGCCAGACCGAAAAATCATAAGGGTGAGCTTTACTATTGCTCCTACAAAGGATAGTAATTGCGTCCGACACGTTATAGACCATAATTAAAAGCATGTCAGGGGACATTGCCTTAACAGTTGCTTATTCAACGCTTTCCTTTATAACCGGACGGTAGTTTACCGAAAGGTAATATACGGAGCAAGTATACTGGATGTTTGCTTTCCTAATACAAGGTTAGCAAGTGGGTGACACAAAACCACAAGTTTTGAGCTAAAATTTTCAAATCTGAAACCCACCAAGCCCACAAAAATATTTTGCAAACACCGGTGAAGGGTTATTCCGGAAAACTTATCTAGGGTAAAAACTAGATTTAATTTTCAAAAGATCAAATGTTTTCATAAAGATCCAATTTCCTTAATGGATCTAAATTTTATAGTCATGTGGAACTGTAAACCACATCGTTACTACCATTGTTTATACTGCCGTAAAGAAATCACTGATGTACAAAGTGTGAAGAATAAAGAAGTGATTCTAGTATTTCAAGACTATATTGCTTGAGGACAAGCAACGCTCAAGTGTGGGAATATTTGATAATACTAAAAACAAACATATATTTCATAGCATTATTCCTCAAGAAAGACAAGCTTTTAGTTGCAATTGTCCTATTTACAAGTGATATTCGTTTAAATAATAAAAGGTGAAGACAAAAGACAGATTCGACGAATTGAAGATGCAAACGACCAAAAAGCTCAAAAGTACAAAATACAATCAATGAGGTTCCAATTATTAATAAGAAACGTCTCAAAATTACAAGAGTACAAGATTCAAAATGAAAAGTACAAGATATTAAATTGTACGCAAGGACGTTCAAAAATCCGGAACCGGGACCAGAGTCAACTCTCAACGCTCGATGCAACGGACTAAAAATTACAAGTCAACTATGCATATGAATATAATATAATATATAATTAATTCTTAAAATTAATATATATATATTATATTATATTTAAATAAATGTCGGCAGAAGAAAACAACCAAAAGTGGCTCTCCCCAGCTGGCCATGCGATCGCATGGCGTGGAAGGCATAAATCCATGCGATCGCATGAGCCCCTTTTCCAGATCACATGCCTATAAAAATCGAGCTTTGGTGCACCATTTTATCCATCCATAATATCAATCTCTCTATCTATATACGTAGTATATATTTATATTTATATTTTAATTCTAATAATAAGGGTATGTTAGCGAATGTTGTAAGGGTGTAAGTCGAAATTCTGTCCGTGTAACGCTACGCTATTTTTAATCATTGTAAGTTATGTTCAACCTTTTTAATTTAATGTCTCGTAGCTAAGTTATTATTATGCTTATTTAATCCGAAGTAATCATGATGTTGGGCTAAAAATATTAAAATTGGGTAATTGGGCTTTGTACCATAATTGGGGTTTGGACAAAAGAACGACACTTGTGGAAATTAGACTATGGGCTATTAATGGGCTTTATATTTGTTTAACTAAATGATAGTTTGTTAATGTTAATATAAAGATTTACAATTGGACGTCCCTATAAATAACCATATACACTCGATCGGACACGATGGGCGGGGTATTTATATGTACGAATAATCGTTCATTTAACCGGACACGGGAATGGATTAATAGCCACTACAAATATTAAAACAGGGGTGAAATTATGTACAAGGACACTTGGCATAATTGATAATAAAGTATTAAAACCTTGGGTTACACTCAGTCGACATCCTGGTGTAATTATTAAACAAAGTATTAAAATCTTGTTACAGTTTAAGTCCCCAATTAGTTGGAATATTTAAACTTCGGGTATAAGGATAATTTGACGAGGACACTCGCACTTTATATTTATGACTGATGGACTGTTATGGACAAAAATCAGACGGACATATTAAATAATCCAGGACAAAGGACAATTAACCCATGGGCATAAAACTAAAATCAACACGTCAAACATCATGATTACGGAAAGTTTAAATAAGCATAATTCTTTTATTTCATATTTAATTTCCTTTATTTTATAGTTAATTGCACTTCTAATTATCGCACTTTTATTTATTGTTATTATATTTAATTGCAATATTAATTATCGTACTTTTTAATTATCGCAAGTTTATTTTATCGCACTTTTATTTATCGCAATTTCATTTTCGTTATTTACTTTACGCTTTAAATTAAGTCTTTTATTTATTTAATATTTTACATTTTGTTTTAACTGCGACTAAAGTTTTAAAATCGACAAACCGGTCATTAAACGGTAAAAACCCCCCCTTTAAAATAATAATATTACTTATATATATATATTCGTATTTTTATAAATTAAACTAATATAGCGTTAAGCTTTGATTAAAAGATTTTCCCTGTGGAACGAACCGGACTTACTGAAAACTACACTACTGTACGATTAGGTACACTGCCTATAAGTGTTGTAGCAAGGTTTAAGTATATCCATTCTATAAATAAATAAATATCTTGTGTAAAATTGTATCGTATTTAATAATATTTCCTGCTAAAATTTAAGCTATTTTATATACACCTCGCATAACTTCAACCCAAATGGACCGAAAAAGTGCTACGAATACGGACAAACGGGCCATTTCAGAAATGCGTGCCCCAACAAGCGAAAGGACGGCGGACCACCGCGTGGCAGAGCTTTCAACATTAATGCAAGGGACGCCCGTGAGAACCCCGACTTGGTGACATGTATATTCACTATCAACAATCTATTAGCTTCTGTCCTATTTGATACTGGTGCCGATAGAAGTTATGTATGTAGACACTTTTGCGATAAGATTAATTGGTCGTTAGTCCCGTTAAAGGAGAGTATGTTTGTAGAGGCAGCCAATGGAAAACTTGAGAAAGTTGACCATATTAGCCGAGGAGCCATTATCAACATAGCTGGTGTGGATTTCGAGATTGACTTGATACCCATTAAGTTGGGAAGCTTTGATGTTATTATTGGTATGGACTGGTTGACCAAGATAAGGGCCGACATTATCTGTGGAGATAAAGCTCTTCGTATACCACAAGGAGATGGTGAGCCACTGATCATTTACGGAGAGAGATGTACCTCGAAGCTTAACCTCATTAGTTGCGTGAAAGCGCAAAAGATCATGAAGAAGGGACGTCTTGCTGTGCTAGCACATGTGAAAATGGTAGAAACCGAGGTGAAGAGTGTGTATGACGTTCGAATTGTGAACGAATTTTACGATGTCTTCCCTGAAGAATTGCCTGGATTACCGCCGCCGAGAGCAGTAGAGTTTCAGATCCATTTAGTGCCAGGAGCAGCACCTGTAGCTCGCGCACCTTATAGACTCGCACCTTCTGAGATGCAAGAATTACAGAGTCAAATACAAGAGCTGTTAGACCGTGGATTCATCCAACCAAGTTTCTCGCCTTGGGGCGCATCTGTTTTATTTGTGAAGAAGAAGGACAGATCTTTCCGTATGTGTATCGACTACCGTGAACTCAACAAATTGACGATCAAGAATCGGTATCCTCTTCTCAGAATTGACGATCTTTTCGATCAGCTGCAAGGATCGAACGTTTACTCTAAGATCGATTTGCAATCCGGTTATCACCAATTGAGGGTGAAAGAGAGCGATGTAATGAAGACTGCATTCAGAACTCGTTATGGTCATTACGAGTTTCTCGTGATGCCATTCGGATTAACCAATGCACCTGCTGTGTTCATGGACCTCATGAATCGTGTCTGCAAACCATACTTGGATAAGTTCGTTATCGTCTTCATAGATGATATCCTCATCTACTCCAAAAGCGAAGAAGAACATGAGCAACATCTTTGTCTAGTGTTGGAACTCTTAGGACAAGAGCAACTTTACGCCAAATTCTCCAAGTGTAAATTTTGGTTGAAGGAAGTCCAATTTCTGGGACATGTTGTGAGCGACCAGGGTATCAAAGTTGATCCCGCCAAGATTGAAGCTATCAGCAAGTGGGAGACCCCCACTACTCTGACTCATATTCGCCAATTTTTAGGCCTCGCCGGTTATTACCAAAGATTTATTGAAGGTTTCTCTCTGATTGTGCGTCCTTTGACCGCGTTGACACACAAAGGGAAGAAGTTCATTTGGGAACCCGCACACGAATCAGCATTTCAAACCTTGAAGAAAAAGTTGACCACCACACCTATCTTATCACTTCCTGAAGGCAGTGACGATTTCGTTATTTATTGCGATGCTTCGAAAAGTGGTTTTGATTGTGTACTGATGCAAAGATCAAAGGTTATTGCCTATGCTTCTCGTCAACTGAAGATTCACGAACGGAACTACACTACTCACGATCTCGAACTTGGAGCCGCTGTCTTTGCGCTCAAATTGTGGAGACACTATTTGTATGGAACGAAAAGTACTATCTTCACCGACCACAAGAGTCTCCAGCACATATTTGATCAGAAACAACTGAACATGAGATAGCGTCGATGGATCGAGACGTTAAACGATTACGATTGTGAACTTCGTTATCATCCTGGCAAGGCCAATGTTGTAGCTGACGCTTTAAGCCAAAAGGAGAGGACGGCACCTCTCCGTGTATGGGCTCTGAACATCACCATCCATTCAAATCTCAACAGCCAGATCCGAGTAGCCCAAGATGAGGCTCTCAAGGAGGAGAATATATCTCATGAACATTTGAACATTCTTGTCTCTTAATTCGAGGTTAGGGATACTGGACTCCGATGTTATGCTAGAAGAATTTGGGTACCCCGTTATGGAGATCTACGGAACCTTATACTTGATGAAGCCCACAAGTCGAGATATTCGATTCATCCCGAAGCAGGCAAAATGTACCATGATCTTAAGGAACAGTATTGGTGGTCGAACCTTAAGAAGGACGTTGCAACTTATGTTGGTAAGTGTTTGACTTGTTCGAAAGTTAAGGCCGAACATCAGAGGCCCTCTGGATTACTTCAACAACAGGAAATCCCACATTGGAAGTGGGAAAGGATAACAATGGATTTTATCACCAAGCTACCAAAGACGGTGGGCGGATACGATACCATTTGGGTTATCGTTGACCGTCTTACCAAATCTGCACATTTTTTAGCCATGAAGGAAACGGATACGATGGAGAGACTCGCTCAACTATACATTAAAGAGGTTGTATCTCATCATGGAGTACCTTTATCGATCATCTCAGATATCGATCCCCATTTTGCTTCCAGATTTTGACGTTCTTTACAAGAAGCCATGGGAACTCGTCTCGACATGAGTACTGCATATCACCCACAGACCGATGGGCAAAGTGAATGCACGATTCAGACCTTGGAGGACATGTTGCGTGCATGTGTTATTGATTTCGGAAAGGCCTGGGAAAGGCATTTGTCACTGGCCGAATTTTCTTATAACAACAGTTATCACTCGAGTATTAATGTCGCACCTTTTGAAGCGTTGTATGACCGCAAGTGCTGATCTCCTATTTGTTGGGCCGAAGTAGGCGAAAAGCAAATCACCGGACCCGAGGTTGTCCACGAAACAACGGAGAAGATTGCTCAGATTCAAGCGAGACTCAAGACTGCCCGTGATCGTTAAAAGAGTTATGCCAACCTCAAATGTAAAGGCTTTGAATTCAACGTTGGTGATCGTGTAATGTTGAAGGTTGCACCTTGGAAAGGTGTGATTCGTTTTGGAAAGCGCAGAAAGTTAAACTCGCGATACATTGGTCCTTTTGAAATTTTGGAACGTGTTGGACTCGTTGCTTACCGTCTAGACCTTCCGACACAATTGAGCTCATTTCATCCTACCTTCCACGTGTCAAACTTGAAGAAGTGTCTTGCTGCACCCGAACTTATCATACCACTGTAAGAACTTATGATTGATGATAAACTATATTTTGTGGAAGAACCTGTTGAAATTATGGACCGTGAGGTCAAAACTTTGAAACGCAACAAGATTCCGATCGTCCGAGTACGATGGAATGCCAAATGAGGACCTGAGTTTACCTGGGAGTGAGAGGATCAAATGATGCAGAAGTATCCTCACCTTTTCCCAACTCCTCCATCTACCTCAGCTTAAAATTTCGGAACGAAATTTTCTTTAACAGGTGGGTAATGTAACGACCCTGGATTTTCCAATGTTTACTTATTAATATTTATTATTAATACTTGTGATTTAATGAATGTATTTTTATACATTTACTTGTAACCATACATGAATTTTAATTGCCCGACACGTCTTTGTGACACATGAACTTTTCATGAATAATATTCTGGATATTATTTACATTCATGATTAATTGTTATTAATCATTTTTAATTAACTAAGGTTACTAGTTAATTACTTGGGCTCTTATTGGATTAAATTGTTAATTACTTGAACATGGGCTTTTATTAATGATAATGGACCTAGAAGCCCACCATACTTATCTTAATGGATTAATTTAGGAGCCCTTTTGTTGTAAGTAGTCCATTAAGGTTTAACTAGTTAATTAGTGCATAAATAATCTAGTTACTACATACTTACACCTAGTTCCCATGTAAGCTAACCTTATAACCAACTTTTGAGCCAATTACATGAAGAACCTAGTGGGTCTTTTCCTTCCTCTTGATTCCTTTTGGCCGTCGGCCATACAAGAGTGTGGAGGGAGTTTTTGTTTCATTTTTTGTATTACTTCAAGCACTAGTTCACTTCATTTCTCACTTACACACTTACTTGCATATTTCTCTCAACATTTCTCTCATTTTGCTCTCTACTTTGTAAGTAACTTGAGCTTTTCTTCTCTTCTTCTTTTCTTTGAAAAACCGTAGCAACAACACTCCTCATCATCAATCTTTGTTTGTTGTTTGATTACTTGTAGTTGTTGTTGATTACTTACATGTTATTAAGGATCAAACTCTTTAGTTTGTTCTTCATTTTATCTTGTTCATACAAGAACATACAAGAACAAAACTCTCTAGTTTATGTTCTACACTTAATGTTTTAAAGAAAGAAAGTTCATGTTGTAAAATCATACTTCAATTCATGTTTGTAAACTAAAGTTTACTTTCTTAAAGATCAAGATCTTGGCTTGAATCTTTAAAGTATGAACAACCATGAACTTGTTACTTGTTTATTTAGTTTATTTCTTCATTTCTAGCATCTTTAAATTCGTAATTTATGTTGTTCTTGGTCAAGTGTTACTAGTTAACTTTGATCTCATTTTTCTTGAACAAAAGCTAACTTTATAAGTTCAAGAACATGGAAGTTTAAATTTATAGTTACAACTTCAAATAATTATGAAAGATCTAAGTTTCTATAGCTTATGGTGTACATATTTTGTCATAAACAAAAGCTTGTAAGCTTACATACACTTTGCAAGATGAAAATCTAAGTTTTGTAACTTATGGTTTCATTAAAGTAAAGATTCAAGTGTTATCACTTAGGATTTAACTTAATAACTTTAGATCCTGACTTTTGGGTCTAGGATCTTCAACATCTAACTAAGAACTATGTTCTACAACTTAAGATCTTAATTAGTTAGTTTACTTTCAAGTTTGTAGTTCAATATTACTTTTATAATTCATGTTTGTGTCAAACCTAAGATCTTGATGTAACTTTGGTTCATCAAACTACTTACAACACTTAATTGAGTTGTGCTACATATCTTAGACTTGCATTAGTGTTATGATGGTCAAAACTTGGTAAAGATGATGTAAACCTATCAACGAGTTGTACACTTGAAGCTATATGCATCAAGGATGAGAACCGTGATGAACGTCAAGCACCAAGAACCCACCGGAACCTACTGTTTACTCTTTTCTGGAACTGATCAGAATACCTGGGCTACTGTAAAGTTGATTTTCAGTTAGCTCTGTTCGAGTAGATAAATTTTTTGTTTAAGACTCGTCTTAATCCGAGTTGCGGTTTAGGATCTATAGCCCTCCGAACGTCACTATGTCCTTTTAACGTTGTGCTGAAAATTCTGACCTACTCGCACTTAGACTGTCGCCACGGTCAAACGAAGACGAGTTTGCTTCTGGAATTTTTACCACAACTAAAGGACTCATATACGGAGCCACAGCCACTGGTTTCACCTTATTTCAGTAGGTATAGAGGACATGGTGACTAATCCAAGTCAGCCTTTGTTTTAAACTCTTCTCTTGAATGAAACTTACTTTACACCTTTTGTTTGATGATGAATGATGATGACCTTTAAGACCTAATTTACATACATTTAAACCTATTGGAATGATATACTGATTTAGTAATATTTGACTTAGGTTGAGGACTTTCCGGACCTACATACTTGCTTACTTCCTGACTCAACTTTACTACTACTTTACACTGTGTGTTATAGCATCCCTTTTACTTTAACTATTTTGAGAACTGAGAATACATGCGAATTTTACGTTTTACATACTAGGCTTGAGTACTTAAACTTTATATATGTGTGGGTTATACAACGGCATAAACTTTCCCCTTAGCTCGGTAACATTTAGTCATCGGTCTTTGAACAGGTGAACGCGAATCTTAGATATAGATCCATAGGGTTTGACATCCCCACTCGGGCTAGTAGCGCTAGCATTTAACGGGTGTTTAATACTTCGTATACATACGCACTTGCCAAGTGTACTTTCAGGGGGTTATAAATGTTAAGTTAGTTACCAAGTGCCCACGGTTAAACATATACTTTATCATACTGTTTTAAAACGCTCTTTGTAGCACTGAAATCTCGTGGCCTACCTTACATTACTGTTATACTTAAACTATAGCTCACCAACCTTTATGTTGACGTTTTTAAGAATGTTTTTCTCAGGTGCTTAAGGTTAGCCGCTTCCGCTGTTGTACTTGTCTTGCTGTAGACACCCGCGCTTTAGAGATGTCACCGCATGAACGTTTATCTTGCATTCATAAACATTATTACTTTTGAAACTATGATTTGTAATGACCATTGGGGTCACGTACAATTATTAATTGCTTCTATACATAGAAGCATACTTTTGATGTAAAACATTCGATGTTAGTTATGACGTCACCTTTTATCATGAATGCAAACGTATTTTGAAATAGCATATAGTGTTTGACCTTGTAATGATCCTGTTGTTAGTGGTCCGTACATGATGATTTAGTACGGGGCATCACAACAAACTTTTCTAAGAAGGTATCTTTTAATATCTTTAAATTTTCAAAAGAATAGTTTTTGTGCTGTTGGATCAAACGAATTTGGTAATAATACCATAAGCCAGAAATGATGATAATGGATTCCGTAATATGATGATGGGCTATGAATGTATATAAGACTAGGATGGTGAGAAAAGTAAAAAAAAAAAAGTTGGATTACTGATTCGAAAATATCTTGTTCCCATCTTAAATTTTTGCAAGCCCACCATATGTGTTTATTTGCATTAATAATAAATAATTCGACCAAGTTTGTCATCAATCTAAAATGGGACCAAGAAGATGCGTGAATTGTGGCAAAGATTAGGGAAAGGTGAGTATTTAATAATTGACCACTATATTTACTTCACCAATAATTTGTACTAGTTATTTACATAAAACAACAAAATCTAATCTCACATGTGTGGAGTATGAGGAACGTAGGATGTAGACAAATCCTTCATCTATCCTAGAATAAAGAGAAGTCGTTTCTTCACCCCGAATGAGACACTCCAAAGAGTAGAGAAAGTCCTCCCTCTCTCTATTTGACACTCACTCATATCTTTTATGAACCGTAGCAATTCTCAATAATACCTTTACAAAATTATTTAACTACTTAAATGCAAGTATAAGAAAAGTTATTGTAACTTTTAACCAGCATGTATCATGTACTCATAATATACTCCGTATCATTGATTAAAGTTAGACCCACAAGTCCTTGATTAATTTCACTCTCAATTTCTTTTGCATATAATATAGGGTAAAGTGTAAAGACCTATGTATTGTAGATAATGGTAGCATACACACTATTATCAAATCTAAGAAATATTTCATTAATTTGAAATCAACTGAAAGAATTATTAATACTATATCAGGTATTACAAACATGATAAATGAACGAGAAATGCAAAATTCATGTTACCAAATGGTACGAATTTTCTGATAAATAATGTCTTGTTTTCTCTCAAATCAAAAAGAAATTTGTTAAGTTTCTCTGATATATATATCATAATGGATAAGTCAATGATAACAGAAAATGGGAAATATCTATGTAGCACCGAAAATCGCATATGATGAAAAGCGTAACGCATATGATTAAAAGCGGATATGATAAAAAGCGCATATGATGAAAAGCGCATCACATATGATTAAAAGCGCATATGATGAAAAGCGCAGCGCATATGATTAAAAGCACATATGGTGATTAATGAAAAGCACATATGGTGATTAATGAAAAGAATATTGAGAAAGAATCACCAATGTTTCTTGAAAGAATTCAAGGTTATATATATAATGGACCAATTCATCCATCATGCGGACCATTTTGATATTTCATGGTTCTAATAGACGCATCTAGCGGATGGTCTCATGTTTGTGTGTTATCAAGTCGAAATATGGCATGTGCCTATAGGGATTGTTGTTGAACATCTTGTTGCTCATGTGCATACAAAAATTGGTTTAGCTGAATCATTAATTAAACGATTGCAACTAATAGCTAGACCATTGAAAATGAGTACACAACTCTCAGAATTTATATGGGGACATGCAAATTTGCATGCTGCGACATTATTTCATATTAGACAAAATGCAAGTCATAAATATTCTCCCCTACAACTTGATTTTGGTCGAGAATCAAATATTTCCCATTAGAACATTTGTTTGTGCAATATATGTTCTAGTTGCACAACCACAACGCACTAAAATGGGTCCTCAAATGGGGATGAAGATATATATAATGAATATGAAACATCTATAATTATAAGATATATTGAACCCATGACGGGTGATGTTTTTACAGCACGTTTTGCTGATTGTCATTTTAAAAATTATTCCCTATATTAGAGGGATAAATGAAAAATAAAGAAAAATATGCTTCATGATGTGAGCATCAATTAAGGTATATAGAACTCGCACAAAAGAATGCGAAACGAAAGTTAAAAAATAATGCATATGCAAGAACTTGCAAATTAATTACTTTATGCATTTAAAGATACAAAAAGAGTGACTAAATAATATATAATAGCAGGAAATGCTCCAGCTCGAATTGAGATTCCAAAAGCAGGCAATAATGTCACTCATGAGTATTTGCCACGTCTGAAACGTGGAAGACCAATTGGTTCTAAAGATAAAAATCCTAGAAAAGGAAAATCAGCTGATAATGAGGTAAAAGAAAGTGTTCAAGAAAAACCACAAATCAATATTCCTTCTGCAGAGGATATTGATAAATGTAAATACATAAATTGCGATAAATTATGCAATATTATGGAACCGAAATAAAATTAAAAATCTTGATGAAATATTTTCATATAATGTTACAATGACATCATGAATAAAGATGATGATCTGGAATCAAAATCTGTCATTGAATATCAAAATGGACATGATTGAGCTCAATGGAAAGGAGCAATACGAGCTGAATTAGAATCGCTCGATAAAATAAAAGTTTTCGGATCAATCGTTATCACTTTTAAAGATGTGAAACGTATGGGATACAAATGAATTTTTATCCGAAAAAGAAATGTGCACATGAAGTTACAAGGCAAAACTAGACTTGTAACTCAAGATTTCCCACAAAGACCAGAAATGAATTAGGAGGAAAACTTATCCTCCTGTAATGGATACAATTACTTATTAGATACTTAATTAACCTGGTAGTTATTTAAATGCATCTCATGGATGTTGTTACTACTTATCTGTATGGATCACTTAATAGTGATATATATGAATATACCTGAAGGGTTAAGGTATCATAAGCATCTAATGCAAAACCCAAGGGAATATATTCCATTAAATCACAAAGATTTTTAAATGGGTTTATACAATCGGGACATATGTGGTATAACCGATTAAATGACTACTTGATAAGAAAAGGGTATACATATAAACTTATTTGCACGTGTGTTTTATAAAAACAATGTTCGGATATGTGATCGTAGTTGTTTATGTCAATTATCTTAAATAAAGAAATCTATGAAATCATTCAACTTCTAAAGAAAGATTTTGAAATGAAAAAAATCAAGTATTATGTTGATTTACATATTGAGCATATGACTAATGACTTACTTATACATCAAAAAACTTATACCGAAAAGTTTTTAAAACATTTTAATATGGACAAGACAAAAACCATTAAGTACTCCTATGGATGTTAGATCTCAATATTGATACTGATCCATTTCATCCTTTAAGAGATCATGAAGATCTTCTTGGTTCAGAAGTTCCATATTTTAGTGCAATTGGGGCTCTTATGTATCTTACAAATTATACAAGACCTGACATTCTTTTTGCAGTTAATTTGTTGACAAGGTTCAGCTCAGCCCCTACCAAAAGACATTGGAATGAGATCAAACACATATTTTGATAGCTTCGGGGAACTACCGATTTATAATTATTTTATTCTAACAACTCGAAACAAGATTTTTTTGGTTATATAGATGCAGATTATTTATCTGATCCACATAAAGCTAAGTCTCAAACTGGATATGTATTCCTAAATAGAGGCATCGCAATATCATGACGTTCTCAAAAACAAACAATTGTTGCAACATCATCAAATCATGCCAAAGTGATTGCATTACATGAAGCCACTCGGGAATGTTTTTGGTTGAGATCAATGACACAACTCATTACTGATTCTTGTGGACTAGAACGCGATAAAAGTCCAACAACTATCTATGAAGATAATGCAGCTTGCATAGCACAGATGAAAGAAGGGTATATCAAAAGTGACCGAACAAAACACATACCTCCTAGATTCTTCTCATATACTCAAGATCTCATCAAGGACAACCAGATTGAAATGAGATATGTTCAATCCAGCAAAACTCTGCCGATCTTTTAACCAAAGCACTTCCAACTGCTGTTTTCAGAACACACGTTCACAATATTGGCATGAGGCATATTCAAAAGATGTAACAGCTCAACGATGTCCACTTGAGGGGGAGTTAACTCTATGCTGCACTCTTTTTCCCTTGGCTAAAGTTTTTATCCCACTGGGTTTTTCTTTAGCAAGGTTTTTAACGAGGCAGTACTAGTTGATCTCTAACAAAACAAAATTATCATCCACGGGGGAGTGTTATGATATGGATGGATTCTCATTTTGTACGCATGCAGATGAATAGAGATGATTTATAATCTTGCACAGTAAAATTATGAATTATTGATTACTATTTCACCTACTCTATAATTGAAGATGAAAACGAGTAATGTACAGTTAAGTTTTAGTATTATAAATACTCACTCAATTGTAAGGATATGTACACCATTCTTCAATAAGAATTTACTCTCTTCTTTCTTCTTTCACATAAATTGAAAATAGGCCACTAAAGGTAGTTATAAGCCTACTGAATTATAACAGTAGGAGGTTATTCTCACGCACCACTCTTTGATTCATGGACACCTAATTACTTATTTTACTCTTAATTATGCTTACAATAATAATATAAGTTTAACTCTCTAGATTAATATAGAGACACCGTAAGTTTATGAAATAAAAGTGTACATAGATCAAAAAGTGATATGTGAGAATCACCGCATATAAAAAATGATGAAACAAATATGACTACGTGAGCGGGTTCATAATATTTTTCCGCTATTATATTAGTATAACTAATTTATAACTCGCGACTTCATAAAATTATATATAATTTTTTTTTTTGTAATAGATTTAAATGATTAACCAAACATAAACCTTACTTATATTATTAGTTTGTAATTCATTTTATGAATACACGGTATCATGTAGGTCATTGTAATTAAGTACTCTCTAATTTAGTATAGTGTATTTCGTGTCATATTAGTCGGGTGTTTGTTCAGGTTAGTCTATTTTAGATGACCACTATGTTTATAAACAAAATTCTAATATTTCAAGCCTTTTATCCAATCCAATCCTATTACAAACTTATTTGAAAAAATAATGACGTACATCACGCCATGCACCGTCACGTGACTAATCACGTGACGCATGGCGTCCAACATACGAGTAAAACAATGTGATGTCCAGTTAAACAGTCAACTTGTGTACTTAATTCAGCGTCACGCGATTGGTAGTGTGACGTGTTAACGAGTTTGACTTGGTATTGCTAAACTGGACTATAACCCTACCATTCAGGAACGTGGAGAATGTGGAGTGGGTTGTAGGCATGATTAGAAGGTTCTAGTGGCAGTTACAGATCGTGGGTGCTATTATGATGGCTATCATGCATAACCGTCATTTGACAATCTATAAATAGCACCCCTAGGCCTCATTTGAAGGCTAATCGATCATCTAACCAACTCACACATACTAATCTTCTTCTGCAGCTTACGTTGGAGGCTCGGAAAAAGACAAACAACACCACCACGTTCGTATCCCATTTAACTGAAGGAACCCCTTCCAAAGGTTAAATTCTTCTTCCAATTTACTTGCACTCGAACCTAACAATTTTGGTTCGATCATTTGGCGCAATCCATGGGACGCGATTGTTCAACACTTACACAACAGGATGACAGAAGGTTTCAACCCACCACCCACTACCAACACTGTCAAAGAACCATATGATCCTTTCAAACCTAATGACGATAGCACTTATGAAACTCTGAATGATTCCATCAAGGGCACTCGGTTGCAGTTCGATGATGATGAAAAGGAAACTGATCAACGTGACTCAGAAGAGACAGAAACCCAAGAAGAGAACGTAAATCAACTCAAACCCATTAACGGCGAGGAAGCCATACGCTTCTTGGCGAAGGGAGGATTCGTTTTACCCTCGCTCATGTCCAAAGGCGGTTAAAGACCTACCGGCATGTCCAAAGCACAACCCCGTATCTCTACGTGTTCAGTATCGGGGATCGGTAAGAGTTCTGGAAAAACTCGGGAGGAGGCACGCAAGGACCTAATTGAGAATTTAATTCTTGCAGCGCCAGAATCTATGAGTGCTCAGGTCGAGCAGCCCGGCGTGGTGGACAACATGTTGAAAAACTGGTATGCTATGATGGGAGATAATGTCAAGCGGTCATTTAAGGTTTCTGCAACATCGGAGAAGTTTACCAGAGAAATAGCTACCTATCCGCTGCCCTCCATCCTCACTACCCCCCTCACGCTAGGGATGTACGACGGCAGCTCGGATCCGGAAAATTTTTTGCAGCAATTTGAACACGATGTCAAGACACAACATTGGGATAATCCGACGGCATGCCACATGTTTCCGGGACAGCTTCGTCCGTCACGCGGGAATGGTTTGCCAAGTTACCCGCGTTGAGTATTACTAGCTTCACGGACCTCAGGACCAAGTTCGTGCAACGCTTCCGGAATTTTAAGCGTACAGAGTTGACCCATTTGGATGTGCACAACATCAAGATGAAGTCACGCTAGGCTTTGATGGGTTTTACCTCCCGCTTCACCGCAGAGTGTCAGAAAATTCCGGATTTGGTGGAGTCACAGCAAATCTCTGCGTATATCATGGCGATCTGTCAGGTTAGGCATTTGTCCCTGGTAAAAACGATGCGGTGTAAGTTACCGAAGATGTATGTTGAGGCGGTCAAGATGGTGAGAGATTACGTACGGTCAGAGGAGTTTGCCAACGCTGCGATTGGCGACCACAGGACAGCGTACCGCAACGACAAAGATGACAAAGGAAATGGTAAAGGATACGCAAACAACAGCTATAAGGGTAGCGGAAGTAGTAGCGGCGGCAGTTACGGATGCTCCAGTCATAAGTCCGGCGACCGTCGCAACTATCGCCCATACGAACGTCACGGCTCTAAGAGGCTGTCATCTGAGAAGGAAAGTTTAATAAAGTTGTTATCCAAAACCCCGAAGGAAATCTTGGCAACAGAGGAGATAAGCAGAGACTTCCCGCCACCCAAGCCTATGAAACCGCGTATCGCGGTGGACGAGACACAATATTGCATCTTCCACGAAGACAAAGGGCATGACGTTGATGACTGCCGCGAACTGAAGAAAATCATTATCGAAAGGCTTAAATTAGGGGAGTTTAACCACTTGAAACCCACGAACAAATGAGGATCCGCAACTAGGAGGTTCGTGTGGCAAAAAAGGAAAGATAAAGAGCCTGAAAAGCATATTCACATGATTCAGATGTGGTATTCGGGTCACGTAAGGAAGGTCGAAGCGCTGGAGGAATGGGAATGCGCACCAATCACGTTCCCAGCATTTTGGAAAGTCTGCCCAACAGACCTACCGTTAACAATCACCGCAACAATCGGACGCTGCCGGGTATCGCGTATTTATATTGATACGTGTAGCGCTGTGGACGTTATCTATGAACATTTTTTTTGCAATTACCGCAGGACGTAAGAGATAAGGTCAAGCCACCGTTGCACCCTGTTACGGGATTCACGGGTGAATCAATTTGGCCCTTGGGAAGAGTTAATATTGACGTAATGCTAGGAGATGATCACCGTTCTTGTACCGTTCAATTAACATTTGTAGTGGTTCGTAGCCAATCCAAGTACAATGTAATTCTAAGAAGGACATCACTGCAAGAGTTGGGTGCCGTGCCTTCTACGGTTCACGGTATGTTGAAATTCCCCACAAGGGCAGGCGTAGCAACTTTATTTTCAGACTGTGCCCAAATCTGCGCTGATGTCAGTCAACCGGTCTTCCAACCGGAACCTATTAAGCAAGAGGGAATCAATCATGCATTTCCCGAGAAAGTCATTAAAATCGGTAACACCCTTTCGAAGGAAACTAAAAGTGCCCTATGTGAACTGCTATCTAATAATGCCGATGTTTTCGCTTGGCAAGCGTCAGACATGACAGGAGTTCCAAGGGAGATAGAGGAACAACGTTTAAACGTGAATCCAAGCATAATGCCGGTAAGACTGAAAAAGAGAGGAATGGCACCGGAACATAGTGCATTCATGCGCAGCGAGGTAGAAAAGCTCGTTGACGCCAACATATTGAGAGAGGTTCGCTACCAAACCTGGGTAGCTAATCCAGTAGTAGTCAAGAAAGCCAACGGGACGTGGCGCATGTGCGTTGATTTTAAGGATATCAACAAAGCATGCCCAAAAGATAACTATCCATTACCGGAGATTGATTGGAAGGTCGAGTCACTCGCCGGGTACCGCTTCAAATGCTTCCTTGACGCGTACAAAGGGTACCATCAGATTCAAATGGCGGAAGGAGACGAGGACAATACGGCATTTCACACTGACCATGGCATCTTTTGCTACACTAAGATGCCGTTTGGACTAAAGAACGCTGGAGCAACGTATCAATGAGTGATCGATGCCGCCTTCAAGAACCAGATAGGGCGCAACGTTGAAGCTTACATCGATGATATTGTGATCAAAAGCCATACGGAGCCGTCTCTCCTTAAAGAAATCCAAGAAACGTTCAACTCCTTGAGGAAAATAAATATGAAACTCAACTCGGAGAAGTGCAACTTCGGTTTCGAGGAGGGTAACTTTCTCGGTCACGTTGTAACGCCAAGCGGCATAAGAGCGAATTCGAAAAAGATTCAGGCTGTGGATGAGATGGTATCGCCATGTACAAAAAAGGAAGTTCAGAGTTTGAATGGTAAGCTAGGAGCGTTGTCCAGGTTCCTGTCCAAAGCAGCGGAGCGTTCTCTACCGTTCTTTCGAGTGCTAAAGATAAGTATAGGCAATAGTTTCAATTGGACACCGAAGCAGAAAACGCCTTCCAGGAAATGAAAATGCTAATCAAAATCCTACCTACGCTAACAGCTCCGGTACCGGGTAAAGTGTTCGTTCTAGCTAATGACATTAAAGTTACATGCTTGTTTACTAATGTTTCAAAAATTTCAAGAGAAACTTTAACTGTTTACTTAGCAGCGGGCACCGAAGCGATTAGCTCGGTACTTGTGGCGGAACACGATGGTACCCAGATGCCGGTGTACTTCGTCAGCAAGGTTTTGCAGCATGGCGAAGTCAACTATAATCTAGTTGAGAAGCTCGTTTACGCACTGGTTCACACCTCAAGGATGTTAAGGTGGTACTTTCAAGCACATCACATTTTGGTGGTAACTGATACACCTATTAAACAGGTACAACGTTATTGGAACAAACACGTACATCAGAGAACATTTCTAACTTTTTCATGGTAGGTTTTAAGCAAGCCGGAGGTCTCCGGTCGAATGGCAAAATGGGCAATTGAATTGGGAGAACATGAGGTCAGCTACGCACCGCGTAATGCAATCAAAGGACATATCATGGCCGATTTCATGGTGGAATTCATCAATTCAGGACCACTAACATCTGGTAACGAGACGACACCCTAAACCGTCACGTGGGAACTTTTCACTGACGGAGCGTCAAGCTCAGACGGGGCCGGTGCCGGTCTGATACTTACCAACCCAGACAGTGACGCCTTACGTTTCGCTTTCCCTATTTCTAACAATGAAGCGGAATATGAAGCGTTACTCTCTGGGTTAAGTATTGTGGAAAAGATGGGTATTAAGGCATTGAAAGTGGCAGTCGATTCACAGCTGGTAGCAAATCAGTTGAACGGAACGTTTGAATCCAGAGATCCTGCTATGCAAAAATATTTGAAACTGGCGGAAGAATTGGCCAACAAATTTGATTCTTTTTCAATCACGCAAGTGCCACGATCAATGAACAAGAAAGCTGATGCCCTCAGCAAGCTTGCTTCATTGACGTTCAGCCACTTCGCTAAGGACGTATGGGTAGAAGTTGTCGATCAAAAATCCACCGACGTGGTACAGGTATCAAGCCACCGCGCTTATAAAACCTACATACTGCCAATTTGGCAAAGTACGATCCTTAACAATTATAACGTGATACTTTACAGGTAGCGGCAATGGTTGAGGAGGAGGACACTTGGATGAATCCAATCGTCAATTATATTAAAGATGGTACGTTATCAGCTGACAGCGTAACAGCCAGGAGAATCCGTACGAAAGCTCCCATGTACGTCATACGTGATGGCGTGCTTTACAAAAAGTCATTTTTGGGTCCGCTGCTACGTTGTGTAGGTCCGCAAGAGGCTGAAACCGTGATAAGGGAAGTGCATGAAGGAACTTGTGGGATGCATTCTGGGTTCCGTACCGTGGTCGGAAAAATTATGCGTTTGAGTTATTACTGGCTAGCCATGTACCGTGACACCAGTGACGTCATCAAGAATTGCATTTCTTGTTAACGTCATACGCCACAAATTCATGCGTCGTCCCATGAGTTGATCCCAGTCTCATCAGCTTGGCCATTTTACAAGTGGGCAATTGATTTGGTTGGTCCATTCCCTTATGGAAGGCACCTTGTTGTAGCGGTTGACTTTTTTACAAAATGGGTGGAAGCTAAACCCTTGAAAAGCATTACTGGTAGACAGATTGTTAATTTTGTTTGGGAAGAGATAGTGTGCCGTTTCGGGGTACTGCATGAGATTGTCCGTGACAACGGGAAACAGTTCGCACATGATCTGTTTCGGGCTTGGTGCGACGGGCTAAATATCAAGCAAACATTTAGTTCTGTTGCTCACCCTCAAGCAAACGGGCATGTTGAAGTCACTAACAGGGACATTGTATCCAGCATCAGAGCTAGGTTGGATACAAATCGCAAAGTTTGGGAAGACGAGTTGCCAATGGTTCTGTGGGCGTTCCGGACCACGCCAAAAGGAAGTAACCGCGAGACACCTTTTAGCCTTGTTTATGGATCCGAGGCGGTCATACCTGCAGAAATAGCAGTTCTGACGCAACGCGTTACGGAATTCAATGAGGAAACCAGCATGATACAACTGAAGGAAAACCTGAATTTACTGAAGGAACGTAGGTGCATGGCAGCAATAAGTAAAGCAGCCAACAAGCAAAAAATTGCCAAGTATTACAGCTGGATTGTACGCGAACGTTCGTTCAGTCCCCGTGACTACGTTTGGTGCAATAATAATTCCAGCAGAGTTGAAGACCTTGGCAAGTTGGGACCTAACTGGGAGGGTCCGTATGAAGTTGTGGACGCCCTTGGCAACGGGGCGTACAACTTGAAAACGCCAGATGGCAAGTTTGTGCCATGTACATGGCACACAACCAATCTCAAGAATATGTTTAGAATATTTTAGCACGTTGAACCTATGTTTTCCATTTTCAATGTTTCTTTTAATTCTATGACTGATCATCACAAATTTGTAAGCGCGATACGCCACGGATTGGTTTGGTTTTGTTTAGATTTAATGCATTTTCCATTTTCTTTAAATGCGTTACGTAACTGTTTGTGGCATCACTTCAGTGTTTTTGCAAAAAAATGTAAATATAAGTCCATTGATACGTTACACATGCCTTGAACAAAGAATATTATAGCTTTCGAACGGCATGCACGGCGCTTCGCGTTGAACCTACGACCAAGTGACACCACAACGGGATGATACACATCATTGAAAGTAATTACAGTACGACAAACATAATTACACATTTTCATTCAAAATATTGTTTGATTACATCCATCAACAATAGAAACAAAACAATTACAGATGACCTAATCTACTTAGGGATCATCCCCCGAATCTTCTCTACGTCCAACCCTGACCGGCTCCCTATCTCCTCCACAAATGGTACCTTAAATGCTTTCACTTCGGTGGCGGCCACATCATATTTGTCATACGCATCCGGATCCAAATTGTTTACAACCGCGTCAGGTAGCAGATCCGGAAGCATGATGTTTTCGCTCATCACGGTGTATGTCTCAAGAGGCCCCACACCTTTGGCGGTGTCAAGTAGTTTACCGAATGGCTCCATGATGTGAGGCGATGAGATGGCCATGGTGAAGATGTGGGGAATCAAAGAGCACAGCTGTTGAAAATCATCCGTTGCCTTCTTATGGGCAACGGTTAATTCCTGAACCTGCGTGGCGAGGAGCTCCTTGCTCACCTTTTCCTCGGCCAACTCCTTTTGGGCCACCACCATGTCGGCGAGGGCTTGCTTTTCTTTATCAACAACGATAGCCAAATTCTTGGCAGCCCGTTGTGCCTCCCTTAACGCCATGAGTTTCTTACGCTCCGCCTCCACCACAGCCTTTTTATGGCCCTCCATCTCGTCCCTTAACGCTTTGGCCTCGTCGCCAACCTCCTTCACTAGCGCATCTGCCTTTCGACAACGCTGATCGGCATTGTTCGAATGAACGATCTCATCACGGGTCAGTGCTAGACCCTGATGAATATGCTTTATTCGCACTCGACGCGCAGCATTGTCCGGCATCTTCTTAAGCTCATCCACCAGAGCAGAGGGGTAAATCCTTTGGAGGTACTCGAATTATGAGTACGCGTCGCCATGGGACACGTCCCATATGACGTTAAGATGAGAAAACGTAGGCTGTTTGCCAAAACCGGGTGAATGAGAAATCTCCTGTGAATCATCGTGATGGCTGGATTGCTGTTGGCCGGAACCAGTGCCAGAACTTGACAACGTAACGACTTTATCCTTATGTTGCACATGAGAGATATCCTCAATGTTGATGACCGGAGGATTAGCTTCACCCCCTGAAACAATAACTTTTATTAGTTTCCGCCATTGTGACCTCGGTGATGTATTTGGATTATTGTCAGGATTATAATAATACCCACCATGGCTGGGCTCGTGCTGAAAGCTCTCCAAGTTGCTTTCAGCTATCTCCTTGGCAGTCTTAGCTCTTTTGTTGCCGCCAGGAGTAACCAAAAATGTCGCAGGGCTATAACGCTTCTGCCCGATGGGGGGAGGGGGTGTTCGGTATCGCAACGGATATCGGCTCCGGGTTGGTGATGGGTGTTGACGTATGAGTTTGCGTCACGTCGCGAGTTTTAGTGGCGCCGGTGGTTGAGGACTCGACGGCAGGCTCCCCCTCCTTCCGGGGATCACCTTCCGGCAACTTGGAGATCGGCACCCTCTTAACTTTAAGCCCTTCGGTGCTCGAATGACGGATAGCTTGACCAAAATCCATCTCTGCAAGACAAAGCAAAGGGTAAATATAAATAAGAGATGGAACGAGAAAACTTACAAAACAACGCTACGGTAGGAAGAGCATACCAATTCTGTTATGGATCACCATTGGCACTTTATTTGTCCACGGCCAGTAACATTGAATGTTACCCAGCTTTAGCATTACGTCACAGTAAGGACGCATGTCAAGCTCAGCATCCTTACAAAAATTAAATAGATCTTTTTCCTCCGGAGTCAGATCTAGCGTCCTAGATAACTTCGGAGAACGAGTGAAACGCCATGGGATCAGATGGGCATGCCCTTCGCCTAATGCATCCCGGTGAACGAATATATACATATCCCTCCTGTCGTGAAGGGACGGGGATTTCTTTGAAGTAAAGTTGCACTTCTTTTCAAACGTGTACCAGCCTTTGCCGGACGCTGACAACTTGAACGTCGCCCGGAAGACGTTCAAGAGCGCCGGACGGCCTTGTCCCCGGAAGAACATCTCAAATATGATCACGCGTTGCCACACTTGAGGGTGAAGCTGGGAAATACCAATTTGATAGTACTCCAGCACGGACACCACGAAAGGCGTTAACGGCAAGCGTAAGTTGCCAATTGATATTGCCTTCATATATAACGTAAAATAGTCAGTGGGTGGAGAATGAGCGCGTTGCTCATCCGTCGCCACCATTGTACGTCACCCAACAAGCGGGGGATAATCGCTGATGAAGTCCTTAAGTAAATTCGACGTAACGTTACTTCGTTCCATCACAACATCTGCTTTAGACATGCTGAACTAACCTTTTGAAATAAAGTGACGCCACGTGATGAAAATTATGGTAAAAATGCGAGGAAATTGGCAGCAATTGGCTTAAGTGTTAATTTGTGTGCGCAAGGGGTAAGTAAAAATGAGAGGGTTAAAGCTCTATTTATAGGAAATGCCTTGAGTGGGCCTAAGCTTTGGGCTTTAATCTTGGGCGTACAAGTGTCTTTTCACCGTAAGTTTGTAGCCGTTAGATTCGCCTCGTTCCACTACTTACAACTGTAAGAATGATGGCGTTTACCTGGGGAACAACAATTTTGGCGGCTGATTGGACCTTTTTTGGTGTCAGAATCACTCATGATGTTATTTAAACATTATAAACATACGATTGTTCATTTTTATGACGTACATATATCATTTCACATGTCGTACCGCTTGTGGTGTTCGATTTATACACTTAGTTTGGTCACGTACAGGTATATTCTGTACCCAACCAAACTGGGGGGACTTAATGACGTACGTCACGCCATGCACCGTCACGTGACTAATCACGTGACGCATGACGTCCAACATACGAGTAAAACAATGTGATGTCCAGTTAAACAGTCAACTTGTGTACTTAATTCACCGTCACGCGATTGGTAGCGTGACTTGCTCACGAGTTTGACTTGATATTGCTGAACTGGACTATATCCCTACATTTCAGGAACGTGGAGTGGGTTGTAGGCATGATTAGAAGGTTCTAGTGGCAGTTACAGATCGTGGGTGCTATTATGATGGCTATCATGCATAACCATCATTTGACAATCTATAAATAGCACCCCTAGGCCTCATTTGGAGGCTAATCGATCATCTAACCAACTCGCACATACTAATCTTCTTCTGCAGCTTACCTTGGAGGCTCGGAAAAAGACAAACAACACTACCACATCCGTATCCCATTTAACTGAAAGAACCCCTTCCAAAGGTTAAATTCTTCTTCCAATTTACTTGCACTCGAACTTAACAATTTTGGTTCGATAAAAAACTTCACCTATTCTTTAAAAAAGTGTTCCAGCTCATTAATCCAATTATAACTTATTTGAGATAAAATACCATGCTACATCATACGATATATCATATAAATAAAGGTTTGTGTCTTGAGAATCTTTTAGAATCATATAAATAAAGGCTTTGCATAATTGCATGTATAGTGAACAAAATATGATATAAGATACAACTAACATATTATATTATTTAGAGTAAATGGAGATATAGTTTTAAGCAATACGGAGTAATACATTATACCATATGTCCATATAGACTAAATAAGTTGGGTTAAAGTCAAAAATAGGCTACAAACTTACACAAATGTACCGATGTCGTCCACAAACTCATTTACGTCCTACTATCGCCTACAAACTTTGAAAAATGTGCTAATATCAACATTTTGGCGTTTTGACCTGTTACATACTAATTTTGACCTGATTTTTTTTTTTTTTTAAGAATTAAGATCCAATCCACGAACGACACGTGTTAATTTTGACCAGTTTAGCCGGTAACAAGTCATTTTTGTTTACATTGGTACACTTTTTGAAAGTTTTTGCTTACATTGGTACACTTTTTGAAAGTTTGTAGGCGACAGTAGGACGAATGTGAGTTTGTGGGCGACATCGGTACATTTGTGTAAGTTTGTAGCCTATTTTTAGATTTACCCAAATAAATTTCAGACAACTTTAAAGAACTTATTAACGGCAATATGGATGACTCGAAACGACTATATTTTCAATGGTAAGTTCACTTACCGGTCGGTCATTATGAGAAATATCAAGTTAAAGGTGTTTCTTTGGGCTTACAATCTCAAGTTTTGTCATGATCTACAATCTCATGTATGGGAGCTTATTCCCATTCTTCTTTGTCAACATGTCTAGTTTATAGTTTATGTTTCATCTTTCAATGTACTCTTCTGTTCATGTAAAATCTAGCCTGTTAGGAATTCGGTAGGCAATAACAAGAACGGTGATTCATCAATGTAACGACCCGACTTTTTCGACTTGCTTTTGTGCATTGTGTTTTCACGAAACTGCGTATTTGTACGTACCGAACTATATTATACTCTATGAACTCCCTACATGTTGATTACTTTCATTTATATGTTAAAACGTATCATTAAGTACGTAGGATACTTAACTTAATCCTCGGAAGCCTTTATGACCGTTAGTGTCACTTGACATTTTTTTTAACGAACTGCGTACTGCGTACACGTTTAACTTTTGTCGTAATTGGAATATTATGACTACGAAATACTAATTGTTATTTTATAATAACAATTACTTGGGTTTTTGGATGCTTAATTACGCTTAGTAATTTACTAGAGCACACTAGTTAGTCTTGTTGGACTTTCTACCTTGTTGGACCTTAGTCCACCCTACACTAGTTAGTAGACTATTTAATTAGTTCAATTATAAGTAACTAGTGACCCATTAATAAGTAAGACAAATGCCCATTTATTAGAGGGAACATGCTAGCATTTTTGTCAAGTATTATCCTTAATGTTGCATGGGATCCTAACACAAGCACCAACTTTAGACAACCATTAACCAAAAAGCAAAAAGGTGTCCCCCTTGGAAACCCACGGCCTAACCACCACCACCCTCACCTCACCTCCTATAAATACTAAGCCATTTCCTCACCATTCACAATTTACACACACTTGTTCATTTATTTTCTCTCTAGTCTAAAGCTTGTAAGTATTTTGAATTTCTTTTCTTCTTCTCCTTCTCATCATCACGAGTTCATCATCATCATTAGAAGATCAAGCTTTTTAGCTTTTGATCTTGATTACATCTTGTAGATCCAAACATGGATTTGAATCCTTCAAGAACATGGAAGATTCAAGCTTTCTAGCTTTGAATCTTCACCTACTTTGTGGATCTAAATCTTTTAGCTTTAATCTTGTTATTTTATTATAAAGATTCAAACTTGTGTTTGTAATCTTCATGTATCTTAAAGATCCAAGCTTTATGCTTCAAGATCTTCAAGAACACTAAAGATCCAAGCTTTTTAGCTTAGGGTCTCATTATTATGTTAAAGATCTTAGCTTTTTAGCTTATGGTCTCATTACTTTCATTATTTTGTTAAAGATCTTAGCTTTATAGCTTATGGTCTCATTAATCTTGTAAAGATTCAAGCTTTCTAGCTTTGTAATCTTATAACTTGTGTGAAAGGATCCAAGCTCTCTAGCTTAGGGTTTCATCACTTTATTTGATTTAGATTATGTTCATATTTGTTTGATTGAAGTAAAGTTTGTAGCTTTAGTTGTAAATAGAACTTGTATTTGTGTTAAGACTAAGGATATGATGTAACCTTGGTTCATCATCCATCTAAGACTCTTAAATGAGTTGTGTTCTTACTTGGTCTTAACATATTGTGTGTTGATAGTTGAATCTTGGTCAAGGTGATGCTAACCCATCAATGAGTTGTACACTTGAAGCTACAAGCATCAAGGATGAGAACCGTGATGAGCATCAAGCACCAAGAACCCCACCGAAGCACTTGTTTACTGTTTTTAGGGATCTGATCAGATTCCTGGACTTCTAGAAAATTAATTTTCAGTTAGTTCGTTTCGAGTAGATGACTTTTCGTTTAGGCCCCGACTTAATCCGACATACGGTTAAGGATTTATAGCCCTCCGAAAGTCACTACGTCTTTGTAACGTTGTGCTAAAATTTTTGATCTACTCGCACTTAAACCGTCGCCACGGTCAAACAAAGACGAGTTAGGTTCTGAAAATTGGTCAGCGGTTAGAGGACTCATATATGGAGCCATAGCCACTGACTACGCGTCTTTTCATTTTTTATAGAGGTCGTAGGAGCTGACCGAAGTCAGCCTATTATTTCGATCTCTATTCTTGTCAAACTTACTTAGCTTTTATGATGATGAATGATGATGAAGATGACACTTAATTTATTCACTTTTAAACTTATTGGGACAACATACTGACCTAGTGACCTTTGACTTAGGTTGACGACCTTTCGGACTGACTTACTACCTGCATACATTTCATATCGACTACTTACTGCTTATTCACTGTGAGTTATATCTCCCTTTTTACTTATACTATTTTTGGGACTGAGAATACATGCGCTTTTTACGTTTTACTTACTTGACATGAGTACTTAAACTTTACATATGTGTGGGTTATATAACGGCATAAACATTTTCCTTAGCATGGTAACGTTTAATCATTGGTTTTGAACCGGTGAAAGCGAATATTAGATATGGATCCATAGGGTTTGACATCCCCACTCGGGCTAGTCGCGCTAGCATTTAACGGGTGTTTGATACTTCGAGGACATACGCACTCACCAAGTGTACTTTTAGGGGGTATTACTATTACGTTAAGTTAGTTACCGGGTGCCCACGGACAAGCATATACTTTTCATACTGATTTAAACTGCTGGTTGAAGCACTGAAATCTCGTGGTCTACATTACTTTACTGATTACAAACTATAGCTCACCAACATTCGTGTTGACTTTTAAGCGTGTATTTCTCAGGTGCTTAGATGATGTTGCTTCCACTGTTAGACTTGCTATCTTGGTGTTTTAGACTTGCTATTATGGACCTGCTGTGTTAGATTTCCGATGCATTACTTAGAGATGTTAGATTTCCGACGCATTACTTAGAGATGTCTCAATCATGGAACTTTTATCTTGCATTCGTAACTTATGTTATTTTCAAATAATGACTTTGTAACGACCTTTGTGTCACGTTATCTTTTGTAAACGCTATCTTTTTATAAATGCAAACTGGTTTTCAAACAGCATGTAGTACTTGACCGTGTAAAGATCCTGTTGTTGACGAATCGTACACGATGGTTTTGTACGGGGCGTCACATTTGGTATCAGAGCATCGGTTGTAGGGAATTAGGTTGCATTAGTGAGTCTTGACCGAGCCGAGTAGGATTCGCTAATAGGACTAATCTACAACTTGCTTGTTTAACGGTTTCTGCGGAACTTACTGCATGCTACTGCTTACTTTTACTACTATGTGTACTTACTGTATGCTACTGCATGCTACTATCTGTTTTCGATTGCATGATACTTTTGTAGGATTTTGTTAATATTGCCATGATATGTACTGCTAGGATGTTGTAGTGCCAAATTACGTGCTTGCTATATGTCTTACTGACATGGAAAAAGTTATTTTTCCTTGTTCAGATGTCAGACATGCTGCCCATGACCTTTGACTTCGAGAGTGACTCAGAGACGACTGTTGCCTCGCCTACCATTGTTGCTGACTCACCGCTACCCGTCGACGACTCTGGCGATTCACCTTTCAGTGGACTCGTGCTTGACCTTATGGACGTATCAGACGGAGACGAGGATCCAGAGGAGATTCTAGCTCCACCTAGCCCTAGACTCCCGAGGCCACAGCACCATCCCGGTGGTACTGTGATTCCTAGGGGAAATGAGGACGGTCCTTTCCATAACGAGCATGGACATTAGGCTAGACGCACCGCTGATGGACGTGTTGTGCCGATTCCATCAAGCAGATATCGACTTATGACCACCGACCGAGCAGATCCACCTTCAGATGATTCAGACGATTCATCATCCGATGACTCCAGCGAGGAGGATTCCGAAGAGGATCCCGAGGATGATTTCGAGGAGGACCCTGAGGAGGAGCCCGTGCAGCCGCCCTCTACCCCATCGAAGAAGCGATATCATTTCGATGGTACCGTTATCCCAGGGATTGACGGAGGAAATCCGTTCGTGGATGCACATGGACAGTTGGTTAGGGTCACGGCCCGTAAGAGGGTCGTACCGTATCCCGCCGATCCATTCGTGCATAAGACCACCCGCACTGTACCGTCTACATCTGCACCACCTGCACCATCTGCACCATCTGCACCACCTGCCCCACCAGTATCCCCCGTCATCGAGAAACTGAAGAGGGAAGTGCATATCCTCCGTGCTCAGGTAATTGAGCTCGAGGATCAGATGTCCCACCTAATGGACATCATTTACCCACCATCACCATAGGATTATTGTATTAGATTTCCTTATATAACTCTGTTAGTAGTTTCATGTTTTACTCATGTATTGTACGAACCTTATGCGGATGTATGCAACTTTCTTATTAATGAATAGAACTTAATGTTGGTTAAATTTTGTACGGTATTCTATTTACGCTACTGTATGATGATTTTGTGGTATCTGTATCTGGTTGCTTTACTTAATTGTGTGTTGTGTTCCATACTGGTGCCTTATGCTATAATATTATTGAATGCGGAATTTTCACGTAAGTCGAAACTTTTGTTCAGAGGAACAATGGCAAACGGAAGAGTCCCAAGGGGAACGCCTACAGCGGCACAGATTGAGGAAATGATTGCTGCTCGAATAGCCACAGCTATGGCGAATGCCAACCCTGCTCCAGCTCCACCGGCCAACCCAGCTGTTCAGAACGGGTGTACCTATAAGGAATTCCAAAGCTGCAAGCCCCATAATTTCAGTGGTACAGAAGGGCCAGTTGGACTGACGAGATGGTTTGAGAAGTTGGAAGCTGTGTTCCGTGTGAGCAACTGCTCGGAAGTGAACAAAACTAAGTAAGCCTCCTGTACTCTGTCGAACGGCGCTTTAACCTTTTGGAACACGCTTGCTCAGGCTAAAGGAATTGACGAGGCTTATGCTACCCCGTGGGAGGAATTCAAAGGGGCTATGATCGAGGAGTATTGCCCCTGAACCGAAATTCAGAAAATGGAAGCTGAGTTTTGGGAACTGAAGATTGTGGGAACTGACCTTGATGGCTATAACCGAAGGTATTTGGAGTTAGCTTTGATGTGCCCCACGATGGTTACCCCTGAATTTAAGCGAATGGAACAATACTTGTGGGGACTTCCCAAGACCATTAAGGGAAATGTCACTTCTTCGAAACCAGCAGATGTACCGGAAGCTATGCGCATGGTGCAAACCCTGATGAACCAGATCATCCGCAAGGAACCAGAGAAAGCGAAACCAGAATCAGGAGCTAGTTATGAGAAGCGTAAGTGGGAAAGCAACAAAGGGAAGGTCTTTGATCAGAACCCAGCTAAGAGGCATGAGGGTTTCAAGGGAAACAACGACTGGAGGAACCCCAACCCGAACCCTAGCTTGAACCCTAACTACAAGGGTAGTCTTCCGCAGTGCAAGAGATGCTACAAGCATCATACAGGTACTGCAATGTGGTCTGTGAAAAGTGTAAAAGGACTGGGCACATTGGCAGGGACTGCAAGATTACCACCCCATCTGTAAAGACAAACCCTACTAGACCAAGAAAGTGTTTTGAGTGCAGTCAACAGGGCCACTTCAAGAATGAGTGCCCGAACAAGAAGAAGGATGCCGGACCAGCACGTGGGAGAGTTTTCAACATGAGCACTCGATATGCCCGTGAGGATCCTGATTTGGTCACAGGTATATTCACTTTCAATAATCTACTTGCTTCTGTCTTATTTTATACGGGTGCCGATAGGAGTTACGTATGTAGACATTTTTGTTCTAAGATAGACTGGTCGTTAGTACCTTTAGACGAGAGTATTCTGGTTGAAGTAGCCAATGGGAAACTTGAGGAAGTTGACCAAATTGGCCGAGGAGGCATAATAAACCTAGCCGGTGTGGACTTTGAGATTGATTTGATACCCATCAAGTTAGGAAGCTTCGATGTGATAGTTGGTATGGACTGGTTGTCCAAAGTAAGAGCAGAAGTTGTTTGTGGAGAGAAGATTATCAGTATACCTCGCGAAGACGGTGTGCCATTGATTGTACACGGAGAGAAAGGTAGCCCAAAGTTGAATCTGATTAGTTGCATGAAGGTACAGAAAGTCATAAGGAAAGGGCGTTTTGCTATTCTGGCACATGTGAAGAAGTTAGAAACCGAGGAGAAGAGTGTTGATGATGTGCGGATTGTGAACGAATCTCCCGACGTCTTTCCAGAAGAATTGCCTGGATTACTGCCGCTGCGATCAGTGGAATTCCAGATCGATCTAGTGCCAGGAGCTGCACCTTTAGCTTGCGCACCTTATCGACTAGCACCTTCCGAATTGCAAGAGTTGCAGAGTCAACTGCAGGAATTGCTAGACCGTGGATTTATCCGACCGAGTTCATCGCCTTGGGGCGCACCTGTTTTGTTCGTAAAGAAGAAGGACGGATCTTTCCGCATGTGTATCGATAATCGTGAACTGAACAAGCTGACGATCAAGAATCGGTATCCACTTCCCAGAATTGATGATCTTTTCGATCAGTTGCAAGGATCTAGTGTTTACTCTAAGATTGATTTACGATCAGGTTATCACCAGTTGAGGGTGAAGGAGAGCGATGTGATGAAGACTGCGTTCAAAACCCGTTATGGTCATTATGAGTTTCTTGTGATGCCATTCGGTTTAACCAACGCACCTGCCGTGTTTATGGATCTCATGAATTGTGTATGCAAGCCATATCTAGACAAGTTCGTCATCATCTTCATAGATGATATCCTCATCTATTCCAAAAATGAAGAAGAACATGAACAACATCTTCGACTAGTGTTGGAACTTTTGAGACAAGAGCAGCTTTATGCCAAATTCTCCAAGTGTGAGTTTTGGTTGGAGGAAGTCCAATTTCTGGGTCATATTGTGAGCGACCAGGGTATCAAAGTTGATCCCGCAAAGATAGAAGCTATCAGCAAGTGGGAAACCCCCACTACACCTACTCATATCCGCCAATTTTTAGGCCTCGCCGGTTATTACCGAAGATCCATTGAAGGTTTCTCTCTGATTTCATGTCCTTTGACTGCATTAACTCATAAGGGGAAGAAGTTCGTTTGGGAAGCCGTGCAAGAGTCGGCATTTCAAACCTTGAAGCAGAAGTTGACCACCGCACCTATCATATCTCTTCCCGAAGGCAGTGATGATTTTGTTGTGTACTGTGATGCCTTGAAAAATGGTTTTGGTTGCGTATTGATGCAAAGAACGAAGGTTATTGCTTACGCCTCTCGACAACTGAAGATTCACGAGTGAAATTACACAACGCACGATCTTGAGCTTGGAGCCGTTGTCTTTGCAATAAAACTGTGGAGACACTACCTTTATGGAACCAAGAGTACCATCTTCACCGATCACAAAAGCCTCCAACACATATTAGACCAGAAGCAGCTAAATATGAGACAACGACGATGGATCAAAATATTGAACGACTATGATTGTGAACTACGTTATCATCCCGGAAGGGCAAATGTTGTAGCTGATGCCTTGAGTCGAAAGAAGAGAACGGTACCTCTTCGTGTCCGTTCCTTGAACATCACCATTCAGATGAATCTCAATAACCAGATCCGTGTAGCCCAAGAGGAAGCTCTCAAGGAGGAGAATATTTCTTAAGAGCACTTGAACATTCTCGTTTCTCGATTTGAGGTCAAGGAGACTGGACTTCGATACTTTGCCGGAAGAATTTGGGTGCCCAAATATGGAGATCTACGGAGCCTTATTCTAGACGAAGCCCACAAGTCAAGGTATTCAATTCATCCAGGAGCTGGTAAGATGTACCACGACCTGAAGGTTCAATATTAGTGGCCGAACCTCAAAAGGGATGTTGCATCTTATGTTGGAAAGTGTTTGACTTGTTCCAAGATTAAAGCCGAACATCAGAAGCCGTCTGGGTTATCGTTGACCGTCTTACCAAATATGCAATGGAAGTGGGAAGGAATAACAATGGATTTCATCACGAAGCTACAGAATACGGTAGGAGGTTATGATACCATCTGGGTTATCGTTGACCGTCTTACCAAATCTGCTCACTTCCTAGCCATGAAGGAAACCGATACGATGAAAAGACTGGCGCAGCAATACATAAAGGAAGTTGTATCTCGCCACGGTGTACCCTTATCGATTATCTCAGATCGCAATACCCGTTTTGCTTCTAGATTTTGGCGTTCTTTGCAAGAAGCCTTGGGAACACGTCTCGACATGAGTACCGCATATCACCCGCAAACTGACGGACAAAGCGAACGAACGATTCAGACTTTGAAGGACATGTTGCGTGCTTGCGTTATTGATTTCGAAAAAGCTTGGGAAAAGCATTTGCCGCTAGCCGAATTTTCTTACAATAACATCTATCATTCGAGTATTAATGCCGCACCTTTTGAAGCATTGTATGGTCACAAGTGCCGTTCTCCTAATTGTTGGGCCGAAGTAGGTAAGAAGCAAATCACCGGACCAGAGTTAGTCTATGAGACAACGGAGAAGATTGTTCAACTTCAAGCGAGGCTCAAGACGGCCCGTGATCATCAGAAGAGCTGTGCCGATCTTAAACGTGGAGATCGTGAATTTCAAATCGGCGATCGCGTTATGTTGAAAGTCGCACCTTGGAAAGGTGTAATCCATTTCGGAAAATGTGGAAAGTTGAACCCGTGATACATTGGTCCTTTTGAAGTCTTGGAGCGTGTTGGACCCGTTGCTTACCGTTTGGATCTTCCGACTCAATTGAGCTCCGTTCATCCTACCTTCCATGTATCAAATCTGAAGAAGTGTCTTGCGGAACCAGAACTCGTCATACCACTTGAGGAACTTACGATTGATGACAAACTTCATTTTGTGGAAGAACCTATCAAAATTATGGACCGTGAGGTCAAGACCTTGAAACGCAACAAGATTCCGATCGTCCGAGTACGATGGAATGCAAAACGAGGACCAGAGTTTACTTGGGAACGAGAGGATCAAATGATGCATAAGTATCCTCACCTCTTCCCGACTCTACCGTCTACCTCAGCCTAAAATTTCGGGACGAAATTTTCATTAACAGGTGGGTAATGTAACGACCCGACTTTTTCGACTTGCTTTTGTGCTTTGTGTTTTCACGAAACTGTGTATTTGTACGTACCGAGCTATATTATACTCTAGGAACTCCCTACATGTTGATTACTTTCATTTATATGTTAAAACGTATCATTAAGTACGTAGGATACTTAACTTAATCCTCGGAAGCCTTTATGACCGTTAGTGTCACATGACATTTTTTTTAACGAACTGCGTACTGCGTACACGTTTAACTTTTGTCGTAATCGGAATATTATGACTACGAAATTCTAATTGTTATTTTATAATAACAATTACTTGGGTTTTTGGATGCTTAATTACGCTTAGTAATTTACTAGAGCACACTAATTAGTCTTGTTGGACTTTCTACCTTGTTGGACCTTAGCCCACCCTACACTAGTTAGTAGACTATTTAATTAGTCCAATTATAAGTAACTAGTGACCCATTAATAAGTAAGACAAATGCCCATTTATTAGAGGGAACATGCTAGCATTTTTGTCAAGTATTATCCTTAACGTTGCATGGAATCCTAACACAAGCACCAACTTTAGACAACCATTAACCAAAAAGCAAAAAGGTGTCCCCCTTGTCCTCCTTGGAAACCCACGGCCTAACCACCACCACCCTCACATCACCTCCTATAAATACTAAGCCATTTCCTCACCATTCACACTTGATTTCCATTCACAATTTACACACACTTGTTCATTTATTTTCTCTCTAGTCTAAAGCTTGTAAGTATTTTGAATTTCTTTTCTTCTTCTCCTTCTCATCATCACGAGTTCATCATCATCATTAGAAGATCAAGATTTTTAGCTTTTGATCTTGATTACATCTTGTAAATTCAAACATGGATTTGAATCCTTCAAGAACATGGAAGATTCAAGCTTTCTAGCTTTGAATCTTCACCTACTTTGTAGATCTAAATCTTTTAGCTTTAATCTTGTTATTTTGTTATAAAGATTCAAACTTGTGTTTGTAATATTCATGTATCTTAAAGATCCAAGCTTTATGCTTTAAGATCTTCATGAACACTAAAGATCCAAGCTTTTTAGCTTAGGGTCTCATTATTATGTTAAAGATCTTAGCTTTTTAGCTTATGGTCTCATTACTTTCATTATTATGTTAAAGATGTAACACCCCAGCTTAACATGACCACAATATTGTCCGCTTTGCCCGCAGGCGCACGGCTTTTTCTTGGCGACCACACACGAGAAGCACTTTCCCAGGAGGTCACCCATCCTGGTAGTGCTCTTGCCCGAGCACGCTTAACCACAACGTACTTGCACTTCTACTCAGCCTGTGATCCCAAAACGCGTTGTGTCATTTAAGCGTGAGTATTACCTTATAATCCCATGATCACTCATGTTCGTGGGCGATGTGGGATTTGCCTAGGGTGTTACATTCACCCCCCCTTAGGGACTCATCGTCCTCGATGAGGTTTGCCCCACCACCCCCAACGGCACATGAGTGGCTCTGATACCATTGAAACACCCCAGCTTAACATGACCACAATATTGTCCGCTTTGCCCGCAGGCGCACGGCTTTTTCTTGGCGACCACACACGAGAAGCACTTTCCCAGGAGGTCACCCATCCTGGTAGTGCTCTTGCCCGAGCACGCTTAACCACAACGTACTCGCACTTCTACTCAGCCTGTGATCCCAAAACGCGTTGTGTCATTTAAGCGTGAGTATTACCTTATAATCCCATGATCACTCATGTTCGTGGGCGATGTGGGATTTGCCTAGGGTGTTACATGATAGCATAAGTAACATCACCATCAGCCCGTAGTATGATATTGTCCGCTTTGGACACAAGCTGATCACCGACGGGCTACCCGCGCACGAGTACAACCCCGGATCGCACTTCTACCTCACGGATTTGCTTCTCGGGTAAACACCCTCAAAACGCGTCATACCAGAAGAGGTATCCACACCCTTATAAGGAGTGCTTTGTTTTCCTCTCCCACCGATGTGGGACGAGTCTGTTACAAAAGATCTTAGCTTTATAGCTTATGGTCTCATTAATCTTGTAAAGATTCAAGCTTTCTAGCTTTGTAATCTTATAACTTGTGTGAAAAGGATCCAAGCTCTCTAGCTTAGGGTTCCATCACTTTATTTGATTTAGATTATGTTCATATTTGTTTGATTGAAGTAAAGTTTGTAGCTTTAGTTGTAAATAGAACTTGTATTTGTGTTAAGACTAAGGATATAATGTAACCTTGGTTCATCATCCATCTAAGACTCTTAAATGAGTTGTGTTCTTACTTGGTCTTAACATATTGTGTGTTGATGGTTGAATCTTGTTTAAGGTGATGCTAACCCATCAATGAGTTGTACACTTGAAGCTACAAGCATCAAGGATGAGAACCGTGATGAGCATCAATCACCAAGAACCCCACCGGAGCACTTGTTTACTTTTTTTCGGGATCTGATCAGATTCCTGGACTTCTAAAAAATTTATTTCAGTTAGTTCGTTTCGAGTAGATGACTTTTCGTTTAGGCCTCGACTTAATCCGACATACGGTTTAGGATTTATAGCCCTCTGAAAGTCACTACGTCTTTGTAACGTTGTGCTGAAATTTCTGATCTACTCGCACTTAAACCGTCACCACGGTCAAACAAAGACGAGTTAGGTTCTGAAAATTGGTCAGCGGTTAGAGAACTCATATATGGAGCCATAGCCACTGACTACGCATCTTTTTGTTTTTTATAGAGGTCGTAGCAGCTGACCGAAGTCAGCCTATTGTTTCGATCTCTATTTTTGTCAAACTTACTTAGCTTTTATGATGATGAATGATGATGATGATGACACTTAAACTTAATTTATTCACTTTTAAACTTATTGGGACAACATACTAACCTAGTGACCTTTGACTTAGGTTGACGACCTTTTGGACCGATTTACTACCTGCATACGTTTCATATCGACTACTTACTGCTTATTCACTGTGAGTTATAGCTCCCTTTTTACTTATACTATTTTTGGGACTGAGAATACATGCGCTTTTTATGTTTTACTTACTTGACACGAGTACTTAAACTATACATATGTGTGGATTATATAATGGCATAAACATTCCCCTTAGCACGGTAACGTTTAATCATTGGTTTTGAACCGGTGAACGCGAATATTAGATATGGATCCATAGGGTTTGACATCCCTACTCGGGCTAGTCGCGCTAGCATTTAATGAGTGTTTGATACTTCGAGGACATACGCACTCGCCAAGTGTACTTTTAGGGGGTATTACTATTACGTTAAGTTAGTTACCGGGTGCCCACGGACAAGCATATACTTTTCATACTGATTTAAACTGCTGGTTGAAGCACTGAAATCTCGTGGTCTACATTACTTTACTGATTACAAACTATAGCTCACCAACATTCGTGTTGACTTTTAAGCTTGTATTTCTCAGGTGCTTAGACGATGTTGCTTTCGCTGTTAGACTTGCTATCTTGGTGTTTTAGACTTGCTGTTATGGACCTGCTGTGTTAGATTTCCGCTGCATTACTTAGAGATGTCTCAATAATGGAACTTTTATCTTGCATTCGTAACTTATGTTATTTTCAAATAATGACTTTGTAACGACCTTTGTGTCACGTTATATTTTGTAAACGCTATCTTTTTATGAATGCAAACTGGTTTTCAAACAGCATGTAGTACTTGACCGTGTAAAGATCCTGTTGTTGACGAATCGTACACGCTGGTTTTGTACGGGGCGTCAGAATCAAATCACCAACCCACAAACGACAAACGATTTAATAAAGCTAGAACGATAAATAAAACGATAAACGACACATGGTATTTAACGTGGTTATATCCCAACTCCAAAACACGGAGAAAGGTTTACTCCACGGGCGCAAACCCGAGATTTTTTTTCTATTAATTTCGTGCACACATTACAATGAGGCTAGGGGTTACAATTTATAGGAAGAGTTAAACTTTTCCACCAAGTTAAACTTGTCCTTCAAGCAAAAGACATTCCATATATCTATTGCTTGCTCCATACTTCATTCCTACTAGAAGATTTAATTAAGGCAACAAAATCTCTACGACCTGTTCACCAAGTCAAGCTCCCTACAACTTGTTCACCAAGTCAAGCTCCCTACGACTTGTTCACCAAGTCAAGCGCCTTGTTCATCAAGTCACGTCTTGTTCCTTTGATCAAATTCTTCATACCTTCAACAATCTCCCACTTGAAGACTTTGAGCAAACTCTTCACCACTCAACAATCTCCCACTTGAAGATTTTGAACAAACCCCGAACATCAATCTCCATTCCAACCAAGAACGTCAAACCACCATTATACCGCCAAACTCCATTTGGGACACGCACACTCATCACATACGTCGAATGAGTAGACTATCGATACAAGGTCTTCAACACTACTTGTCGGAACTAGAAACCAATAACCGCCTCAATTGTCAATGTTGTTTAAACACCCATAGCAACTCCCGATCTCCTCTCAGCTATGACTTTTGATACCGCCAGAATCAAACATCCGGGTCACGCCGCTCTTCCACAACAGAGGGAAGGAAGTCTTTCGACATCAAAACCGCTAAGCTTCAACCCGATCTCCAGTTACTAACATGGGTACTCTCGGTTTCCCGCACCATCATCTTCTTACACAAGAAGATCAATTGAAGTGTGCAACTCTTCAATTATAGGATTCTTCACCGCCTCACTGATTACTCTAGACATGTCCAATCCCAAACCCACATGTCAATGATCACCCTCATACAGAATTTCCCGTCTATCTATGATTTCCTTTTACCAGCAATCAGAAAATTTAACAGACGTCTTTGTAGACTCTTTATCAACGCTCTAGTGAGAACAACCTCGAAATCTACCACCTTTTCAACTTTCCGCTTTCTCGCTGGTACACTAACCTCCTCATAGCTATGAATTTCACAAACTCCATCTTCTCATCCAAGCAAGCTCCCACTGTACGAGTAAGAAATAAAACCGCGACTATCCGAGAAGAATCTGGTTTGTTCCACCGGTCAGTTGCAAATCTATTTGCCATTTGAGGGTATATTGCAGCATCCAAGTACTCTAGTGTCATACATACTAATCTTGTGAGTACCAGAGACCCACATTACATAAACGTCTCCATAACTCCCATTAGTCGTCAAACTCCCACTAGCTTGTTACTTTCGTCGGTTACCAAACTCTCATCGAATTCCCGACACCCTCTAGAAAGCTCAAGTTCCAGGACTTACAAGATTATCCACTTCTACCATCACCTAAAGATTCCTAATTGGTCACCCCGAAGAAAACCGCTCGCTTTGTTGAACAAACCATCAACCAAACTCGAGTCACAGTCGAACACGTCCTTTCCGACAACTTCAAACCAATTTCTTTAGTGAGAGAAGCTCTAACCCTGCCCACATATTCCATATACTATAGAATATTCGACTAAATACCTTAGTCAACCCGTTCAATAATCTGATGTTGGACTTTGGTTTGCACCATAACAAACCTCCCCTCAAACCTAAGTTCAACTAGGCCTTCCCTCCAATGATAGTCCAGATCTAACCTAATTTAGTACCTGCCGCAACCTCGGAACACAACCTGACTGGGACCACATCAAGTCGACTTACGGTACTAGGCTCCAAGATCAACTCATCTACTGAGGGTGCACAACCGCGTGTGCCAACCAATGGGTTAAGCCAACCGTTGACATGCTGTAAATGTCACGTTGCGCTATCCACATATCCAGACCACAACCTGCAAGTATCTAAACTTCCACGATAACTCCCACTGTTGATTTTCAAACGAATGTCCCCCCTGTTTATTACTTGGCCGCCCAAACTTGAAAGAAACCATCTTTTAAGCACACACTTGTTTCTTCTCAATATTCGATGTATGACTAAGGTTTGTACCCAAAACAAACCTCCCCTAAAAACCCAAATCCATATGAGCCTCCCTTCCAATGATAGTTCGGACCCAATCTTTACCGCCGCCAAACGGAACTCTCAAACTGTCTGTGTGCGGACCAGTGAGATTTCGATACAAGACTTCAAGATCAACTCAACGTTACCAAGGGAACACACACGCATTGAGAGGTGCGCCCACAACGCCAACCATCACATCCGGAATATATTTTGGCTCCCGTAACAAAGCTACATCTCTGAAAAATCACATCCTTTATCGCCCGAAGATTCGCAAAACAAATCGTCTCGCCACTCGCAACATCAAAACCGGAACTCTCTCATAAAACTGCCGCAACTTTAAAAGAATCGTATCTCAAGATCCAAGTATCCGATCATCACCATAATTTTACCACTTATATATCAGTAACTCTGGAATCTACATTCAAAGTTTCACGTCGATCCAACGGTAGACGAGCCCTCTATGAATTTTCTCTTACAGCAGCTCCAAACCCGAACCACTACAACTTCGAAAAAACATAACTCAAGATCTAACGGTCCGATCACTGCCAAATTTTGAGAACGACTAGATATACGAGTCTAACATCTACAGTAAAATTTTCAAGGAGATCCGACGGTTAACAAACCCGTAGTAATTTTTCTCCTATAACAGGTCCGAAATAAAATAGGTTAAACCTGAACGGAAGCAACTTCTTGAAATCTAACGGTCCGATCTTCCTCAAATTTTTATAGCTACTAGATCTATGCCTCCAACAACTTCGGTAAAAATTTCAAACCGATCCAATGGTTAACGAGCCTGCTACGATTTTTCTCCTCCGGCTGCGCTGTAGAATCCGAATTTTGAAAGTTCATCATTCCCTTGAACGGGACCGTAAGGAATGAAAACTTAGATCCGATACCCGAATCTTCCCGAAAATCTCTTCTTTATCTTCAGCAATAAATCTTCGATATCTCGACACAAGTTTCAAGACACACAACCCCGTCGTTTAATCTAACCTTGATGAACACCCGAATCATCAAACATACCGAATATCTTGCTTTCAAATAGCTATCGTGCCCGTCTTCGAACCTTGAAGCTCTGATACCACTTGTTAGGAATTCGGTAGGCCCTAACAAGAACGGTGATTCATCAAATCACCAACCCACAAACGACAAACAATTTAATAAAGCAAGAACGATAAATAAAACGATAAACGACACAGGGTATTTAACGTGGTTATATCCCAACTCCAAAACACGGAGAAGGGTTTACTCCACGGGCGCAAACCAGAGATTTTTCTTCTATTAATTTCGTGCACACATTACAATGAGGCGAGGGGTTACAATTTATAGGAAGAGTTAAACTTGTCCACTAAGTTAAACTTGTCCTTCAAGCAAAAGACATTCCATATATCTATTACTTGCTCCATACTCCATTCATACTAGAAGATTTAATTAAGGCAACAAGATCTCTACGACTTATTCACCAAGTCAAGCTCCCTACAACTTGTTCACCAAGTCAAGCTCCCTACGACTTGTTCACCAAGTCAAGCGCCTTGTTCATCAAGTTACGTCTTGTTTCTTTGATCAAATTCTTCACACCTTCAACTAGCCGAGCTAGTCTGTTCATTGTAATGTTTATTGGTGTCTTCTTCATTGCTTTGATGCGGTTCCTACTAATTTAATTCATTTTTCGTCAAAAAAAAAAAAAAAAAAAAAAAAAAAAATTATTAACGGCAATTAAGTAAGTTTGGATACATGGTGTGTTATGATCAAAACATATAGAAGATACATAAAGTAATTAAAAAGGTAAATTTGCAAATAAAAAATCACCGAATTATTGATTGAGTGGTAAAAAGCCTCCAAGATTGTGCATCTAGTATCGTTCACTTTGTGTGGGTCAAGCAGTTAACCTAAAGCATTCCGGGTACGCTTTGCGCGATGGATGCGATGAGTTTCTTCCTAACGGGTACGTGGGTGGAAAATGAGAGGATTCGACGCCGAAATTGCCGTTCTAAAAAAATTGCAAATAAAAAAGATGGACAATACCATAACAATATACTATTTACTTCTTTCCCAAAAAGCGCAAAAAATTTCTAGGACGGACCTACATATACATACATATTATATTATATTATAATTATAAATATATTCATTTGGAAAAAAACTTAATTAGCACTTTAATGAACAGTAAAATCAATTCAATATTTCAAATCAAGCTTCCTAAAAGTAAAATTAATAAATTTCGTAACTTGAAATAAAGTGAGATAATGGTGTAGTGGGCTATATATTCAATGAGTAGTCGGTTCAACTCCCGCATAACTCCTCCTCTTTCTCTATTTTTTTTTTTATTTTTACTTTTTACACCTTTAATCCTTCATTTTTTTTATTTATGCACTTCTGAATGTTGTTTATTTTAATATGTTGTTTATTTTAATTCGGTCCTCTCACTTTCATTTTTTTTATAATTTTTTTTCAAGTCTAACATTTCTTATTATATATATAACCTTTTTATTTTTTCCAGACCACTTTTTTATCACATATTTTATTTAAAATATTTTAGTTGTTTCCTTTTTCTCTCTCTTTTTCTTTACAACTAGCTTAAGACCCGCAAAAATTGCAGGTTTCGGCAAAAATATGTGCAAATGTAATTAGCTATGGATGATCGCCTGAAATTAAATTTGACAAAAATTTCTCTAAGATACAAATGTATGCAAATGATGAAGTAGAAGCAAATAGTAAATACATGTTTGTTTATTAATAAATATGCAATCAAACTTGTGTAAGTAGAATGTGGTAGATCTTTTTCCCGTACTCTCTTTGCACATAATAACTATAACTATAAGCAGTAAAAAGGATGATTCAAGAGAGATGTTTATCCGTCATGTACACCTCCAATGTCAACAAAAGCTCCTTCTTGATAGTCTAATGTAGTTGCTTTTATAACACAAATCTGCACAGATTATTGCAAATCAAAATCTATTCTTGTTAAAAACTATACATGTGATTCGAACCTGACACCTTTTGCAAGGAATTCAGGGCTCTAACCACTAGGCTATCCAGTGATGGTTCCAATATCAAGAGAATAACATCAGGTATCGCTAACTTTATTTTGCCTTTTTAGGCGATATTGTCTTAAATACTCTGGAGTAATATTGTCTCCACTGTTATTTGATTAAAAAGAATAAACAGATACCCATATTATTATTCTGAAATATGAGGAAACAAACTAATGAAAAGTGACATATATACATGACACAAACAAATGAATATGTGATTGCAGCCTTGCAGGGTGAATTCCTGAAATCACTTTCTTTTTTGAGCTTTAAACAATTTATGTTTTAAAACAGCTAATGTAGTAGACTATAGATATGATTAAAAAACTATAAATTGTTCTATTAGATGCAATACACACTTCATGTAACTTCTAAAAGGATAGACCAAATCTACTGGTTCATTAAATGGGTCACGATTGTACACATACATCCATAATGGTTATTTATACTGATTATTAGCAAGTGCAAATCTTAAATGAGATCATAATCACCCACACTATATAATTCTTTATTTACAATAATGATCAAATGTTCAATACCACAGGCATTGAGACGAAGAATAAATTAGGTATACAACATTTCAAGAAGTGTATGAATGTTGCATTATATTATATCTTTTCTAAATCTAAAGCACAATAAAATTTAAATTATAAATGAATCTGCAGATCATGACACTTTTGATCCTTAGGCATATGGCTAAAACTCAAGATCAGTAGCCCAGATTCTGAGTCATACACAAACTCAACCTCACTTAATCCAACAATGCACCTTTTTGGCTTAGTTGTCGAGTACGCACCGAACCGTCCGCATCCCTTAACCTTAATGGACACAATCACCGAACCATTCTCGACTATGTACTTTAGCTCGTCAACTGCTCCACCACCGCTGAACATGTCAATAATTCCAACAGGACCAAAACTTAACCCCAACCCTAAAACCATAATAGGTGTAACCGTAAATATCTCATGTTCAAGAACACTTAATGAAACCAGTATAACCATATCCCGATGTAAAACAATAACATCTTCCATATGATGATGGTACACAACACAGTCCCCGGACCAATCGGGACCCACTGCAGCGTCACCAATATCGTGCACATCACAAGCCCTGATGGTTCCTGATATAGCATCAGGTTTTGTTTCATGGAACGTGTTTTTTCATTCGATACTGTTCCATGCAGCTCCTTGACAGTTATAAATACCAATAACTCCAATGTACTTGTTCATGTTCCATATCTTTAACAAACTAACACCATCACGAGCCAGATCAGTAAAAAGACAGTCTTTTGTAGGTCGACCAGGTAATCGGGCTCGAAGCACAGAACCATCAGGTAGCACAAGTTTCTTCAACAAATCGAAATTGTGTTTTCCAGGAGCATCACCATCAATATAGATTCAAATTAAACCATATTCGATCCTATACTTGGCAAATGAGACCCATATTCTCAAATTTGGGTCAACTGGGTCATGAAAAAAAAACATGGCACTGTAAACCCCAAACCTTATAAAAAAAGTTCAATAGGCTCCCCTCCGACCTATTTGAATGGAACATGGCACTCTATTTGAATATCTTAATTTGTCTAACTTATTTAACACATAATGAACAAAGGACTACCCACTTTGTCACTTTATTTTTAACCCTACTAAAAGACTACCCATTTTGACCATCTTATTTAACCATACTAAAATACTACGAATTTTGACACCTTATTTAACCCTACCAAAAAGACTACCCATTTTGACACCTTATTTAGCCTTTGCTGCCTTTAATGGAAGTTTGATCACCTTAGGATGTGACTCTAAAACTTCAGCCATCTTATGCACAATGTTATTTCAGCTGCTGTACACGCACGCTCATTGAGTAAATTTCATAAATTACACTTAACTGGAATTCTGCTGCTGTAAATCAGTTGATCACATAAGTATCATAAAAGATTGATAAGATACAGACAAAGTGGACTGAAATAACTCAAGTTCCAACCAGACAAGATGTGTTATAATTCAATACCTTTATGGATTTTGAGAAAATGCACCTGATTGTATTAATCCATTCGAATTATAAATGTACATTCAAAAGGGGAACCTCTTCCGCCATACACTTATGTATTGAAGGACGTCGAAATATAAAAAAAGTCATAAACAGCTGCAATTAACAAAATATCAGACAAAGTAGAAGGAAATAATTCAGGTAGAAATTCGATTTTCATGCATATTTTTAAAATTGCAGATGTATCAGTAGTGATTTCTACTTCTTAGGCACGTTCTGAGATTTTTTTTCCTTGCACAATAGGCATGAGATTGTTAGGATGGATATATGTCATATGTCACCACCATAGTATATGCAGCAAATCAAGCCGAGACATTTTATCTTTTAATTGCCATTACAGTGTCCAGAATATATGAGCATTTTTATAACCAAAAATCTGTATTTTGCTATACTTTAAATGGCTTGTATGATGTAACATATATTGTCAGTTTGGAACTTGATTTGAAAGCTTGAAACATCAAGTACCTTAAACCAATTGCTTTACTCTTCATTCCTTGTTGATTATATAACTTGAATTGGAACTTCCATCCATACTAACCCCACTGTACATAAACATTAAATAGGATACTCGATATGAACCACCAAGCATAACACCAACACTTGCATTAATTAATATTGAGCAACTTTAATAATCAGATTAATGGAAAAATTAGTATAACATACCAAACATTTCGCAGCCTACTTTTAATCTTCACCCCAGCAGTTAGTTGTTGAATTCCGCTGGCTAGCGATGTGTTTGATAGTTACTAAATTGAATTAGGTAATTAGAGAAACCGTGTACTATTAAGCTTAATCCGGCTCGTATTATTGATTTTGTGAATAGACAGTATCATACTAATCGATTAAACAACATATAAATTAAGTTTTGATGAACTGATTAGCGACCCGTATAATTGATTTTGTGAATCGACATTAACCTACTAATGGATTAAATACCATATAAAATAAGATTTTAATACCTGATTTCACAGACGCATGGGTTCGTTGTTAAACCCTAATCATTATATATCGAAGTACTTGGTCATCATATATCGAAGTACTTCGAAACAGCACTACCGACCGAAAACGCTAATGATCTGTGAAACAAATAACACCAGAGATGATACATGAAAAATGCTTATAATCAAAGCACAATATCAGAAAAACTCACCCGCGATTAACGACAGATGATTTGTGGGATTGAACTGCGTATTTTTCTTCAAAATACGATAGCTAAAAACCTAACGATCGAAGCCTTAAATCAGAGATACTCACCCGCAATTAATGTAACCTGATTTCTGCGATTGCACTATGAATTTGTTCTTGTGAATTCGATGACTTGGACTATTAGCATATCAATACTTTTTAGGAGTCATTAAACACATATAGCATTACTCTATTAAAAAGAAACCAAACTGGTTTTTAGTCAATGAAACCTAACCCGGTCCAATTCAGACAGAATCACTTCGCAACTCAACCCGTCCAAAAGTTCACCTACCATTATATGACTATCATAATGATCACGTGCAAAGAAAAATAGATGTTAAAACAAAAATGCTTGATTTTCAAAAATCATAAACTATTGTACCAGATAGAGTTTTTCATTCCAATGAACATAGTTTTTCCATTCACATATTTCGGATCATTCTCAAACATCATTCAACTGTGAAAGATTTCACTATAAATAAAACAAAAAATTTGCAGGAATAATGACATACCATGGGCTCAAAAGCTACATAAACCAGATATATAGCTATAAGCCAAAAGATATAGACATATTTCTTCAGATGAAACCAGAATAATCAAAACTTTATCAAGTAAAATTTTCTAATGCTTCATATAAACTGATACGTTCTTCATTTGTATTTTAATATTACACAAAGAATTTATATAACGACAAATCTAGGAAGAAAACATAAAATATCATCAAAATGAAAAAAAATTGATCTGTACGATCATTTAATCAGTACCATAGTACCAAAATAGGACTTTGTTCACAGACTTGAAAAAATGCTTTATAGTCACAGGCAAATGAAAAATCACCTCTTTTTCAGTAACAATGCAATAATACAATCAATAATTTAAATAAACACACAAAATAAAAATAAAACTAAAACTAAAACATGAACAAAATTAATCAATAAAAATCCTATTCAAGATAAATCTTACAGGAGTTATGTGGTTCCACCGAATCGAACACCAATTAGTGATTACACGTCGCCACCGAATCGTTCATGTATGTTCAAACAATTTGTCTTAGGATGAGTAATGTAGTCAGTTCCATTAAGGGTTAGGTAAAATCAACGATTGGATGTATAGCCGTCAACGTATCAAAGATCTTGATGTTTCAATATTTATCTTCAATATCGTAACCGTTATTGGGATTGCACCAAGTTATGTAAACCCTAATAATAGAAGCACAAAATCAGAGAACATATATGGAAAACCTATTGATCGATGCCTCAAATCTTGAATCTTGTGAGTGATTGTAGGTGTCGATTACAGGAGGCGAATACAGGAGCAGGGTAGGTGTCGATCTCAGTTTACATGTTCCGATTGATTGTAGGTGTCGATTACCTTTCACAATTGTAGGTGTCGATTACTAAACTGTATTCAGTAAGGTTTTAATTTTAATTCCCGTGTTTTGGGTTATGTAGGGGCAATATCGGAAGGTATGATTTGGTAGTGTCCTTATTGAGTTATAATTACGTGCAAGGGTGTAGAGGATGGAAAGGCCGTGTTAATTTCCTTAATCCAATGGTTGAGATTAGGGGAAAAAATTAAATGTATCTCTTTTTTGACTTTATTATAATGTAGGGATAGAAATAGAGATAGAGATTTTTTTCCTACTCCCATTTCAATTGATCATGCGTTATTAACATTTAAGTATTTAATTTAAAACATAAGTTGTGTATTACGAATAATTGACTTATATGTAAAGAATAAGGGGTCCGCCTTCGCAACGCGAGGCTGGCCCCACAACTTGTTGATAATTAAATGAACCCGTTAAAATGTTTGGAAACAGGGTGTGTTATGATCATAACATATTTTGATTCCCATTAATATTCACTGAAATTATGATTTTTGATATCAACAATTGGAACTTGGATCGAATACATAAACAAACGTTAGTCCTTGAATATTAATTGTTTGGTGCATAAGACCTTACAAAAAGATTTTTTTCCCCTTGTAATGATTCAACAGATTCAATATTCATCCTCTATGTACCTGCGAAACAGAACCAAGATTTATAATGAAGATATTTAATCCATCATTAAGTTATCCACATATGTAAATGAAAGTGTTAAAGAACCTTAATAAGCATTAAGATTTAAGTATGAAAATAAAAAAATAACTAACGGCAATGCATATTTTATTTATATTGTCTATAATTCATAATTTTGAAACAATTTAATACGAATTAAGAATGATTGATATTTCATACCATCCGCATACCTGATTTGAAAGTACATCTTACTCCGTAGCATGTAAGATTATGGGAAACTATCGATTAATAATAAGGATCGATTAATAAAATATAAGAAATCATCGCCAGAGTTGCGTTGAATTTCCAATTAAACGTATATTTTGAAATACAAAATTAACTTTCGTAACTTCAAATTGTAGATATAAAAACTAACCTTGCGTATGATACTTTGGTACACGTCGTTTTCGATCAGTTTGGAGAGCAGTTGTTAAGTTTTCACATTCTTTGTGGGAGAAATTAGGTTAGGATTTTCCACCAAATTAATAGAAACGGTTATTATATGGAAGGGCGGTAAAGGAAGTTTAGGGTGAATATTAATGGAGAGAGACATATATGAAGCTATAAAGATTATGAATGGTTTAGATTTTATCCAACAAACACATCCAACGGATTATACTATGTCATGTAAGCAAATTTTCAAAATTGTTGACATCATAAGACTTTTCTTATCATAGGTAGAATAGATAGATTCTATGTAAAATAATTTTCGTGCAAATCACCCCAAAGATGTCTACTGTCTATATGGAGAGTGACGGTAAAGATTTAATTTCTACTTTTAAAGGTTAATCATTTCATTCGTTTGTGTGTCATCAATTTGGGATTACAAATGAAACTTTTATGTACTATACACGAAAGAGCAGTGACAGAGCTAGAATTTAAAGTTAAGGGAGATTAGAATTATATACGAAGAATAATATTAAATATAAATATAAATATAAATATAAATATAAATAGTGTATGTTATAACAAAATAGCATAATCTTTCTTTCTAATCGGCTTATTTTAGGATTCAAGTATATCAAATAAAAAATTGTAAATTCCAGTTCATTTTATTTTGTTTTCTTTCATCTTCGCATTGTTTCTTTTTATTTCATGTGTTTCTTTCATTTCTTTCATTAAAAAAAATCACAAATGTAATACATTTTTTATTTACTTTCATTTCCTTATATTTAATAAAATTTCGTTCATAAATTTATTGTATGCAATAAATAAATAGAAATATAATATAATTGAAATTTAATGAAAATTGCTAAAGTTAAAAACAACTAAAAAGAACTTAATACCAATATTAAAAATGACGTAGAGTTTCATTTAAAATACATATATAGACACGCGAAGCTAGTTTCATTTAAAAAAATGTTGTATGTTATACCAAAATAACATAGTCTTTTTTCTAATCGGCTTATTTTAGAAGCAAAGCATATCAAACAAAAAATTATTAAATTCTATTCATTTCCTTTTATTTTTCTTTCATCTCCCTACCGTTTCCTTTCATTTCCTTTTTAAGAAATACTCTAAAATGTAATACATCTTTATTTACCTTTATTTCCATTATATTTAGTAAAACTTCACATATAAATTCAGTAGTATGCAATACATAAATAAATAAATAAATAAGAATATATTCAAAATTTGATGGAAATTCTTAAAGTAATTAAAAATTAAAAAGAGTCTTTAGAGAAAGTCAAATATGATATCGAATTTCATTTTCGTCATTTGCTTGAAAATTATTTGTTGATAAAGGACCATAATTCTCTAACCAATTACACAGCCATATGTTGGAGGGTCTTGAAAAGTTAACTGCGATGAAATCTTTTATGGAACAACTAATATAAAGGCAAACGATTATGTTATTTAAGTTGCAATTATTAACTAAAATTTCTAATCCGCTAACAATCAACGATTACAAAATAACACAACAGTCAGATATGACATATTGCGACTGACATTGTAAACTATCAAACAACGAAAATGAAAATGTTGATGTAGACTAGGAAAGCTCAAAAATTTGAGAGGCTTACACTTTGTAGTCACCTTCTAATTTAATGGATACGTCTTTCTTATCTAATATCTTCTACCATGAGACGCATGTGAGATCTTTCGAACTATACGACAAGAGATCGTTCATGCTTTGAAATTCTAAATTACCCCTTTTAAACCATACTCGTAGAATTTCCCCTTTTAAACCTTCTAATTTGAAATTCTCTATGTACCTAACTCTAGGAACACTTTCACATTGTTATTTTTTTGTAAAGCGAGATTTAATTGATGGTTTGCTCCACACGATATTATTGTGTGGTTATCTGTCTTGCATTCGTAAATTACATCTTATATACATACTCTTTATATAAGACCCGCTCCAGTTAAAATAAATAAAGTGATCCACAAATACGCGGTAAAACTTGCTACAATAAATGTAGCACATACAAAACTCCGCTGATGTTGTACTATATCATCATGAATTCTCTGTATTAGCAACAAAAAAAACGTTAGGTATCGTTGTTGGAAATTTGTGGCAGAAGGTAATAATAATAATAATATTAATAATGATGATTATGATGATGATGATGATAATAATAATAAAAATTACAATAATAATAATAATAATAATAATAATAATAATAATAATAATAATAATAATAATAATAATATACATATTCATGTACGGTTAATGAGAATAACTATAACTCACCATTATAGAAATAACTAGTGGTAAGCCCGTCGTTTTGTGTCGGGTTGTGAATTATTGATAGTTTGCGTTTAAAACAGTAATATGTAATTAGCTATATATCTCGATAGAGAAAATTAAAAACTTTGTGCAACATAAAGGTTATAAACAGTTTTTTTCCTATGATAAATTTAATATGTTAATGGATCTTAATTTTTAATAATGTTTACTCCGATGACCATAAGATAGTTACAAGTTCTTAACTTTTAATATTGGGCAAGAAGAATGAATAAAAAAAATCAAGGTTTAAAAAAATAGAAATAGTACTATTCATGTGTTTATGTTTTAGTGTATGTGTAAATGTAAATGTAAATTTAAATTTAAATGTAAATAATGTATATATAGCAGTTGGTGATAATTTAAAATGGATGTGAGTACTTATAATTAGAAGTTGGGTAATTATTTTAAAGGTGCATATGTATATATATCATTGTTGATTACTTGAGTTTGGTCTTTATTAGTATAACCTTTTTATTTTTTCTTGACCACTTTTTTATACATGTAATTTATTTAAATTTTTTTATTTTACTTCTTTTTTCTCTCTCTTTTTCTTTACAATTTTTTCCCTACTCCCATTTCAATTGATCATGTGTTATTAAAGTTTAAGTATTTAATTTAAAGCATAAGTTATGTACTATGAATAAGTGACTTATATGTAAAGAATAAGGGGTCCGTCTTGGCAACGTGAGGCTAGCCCCAAAACTTGTTGATAATTAAATGAAACCGTTAAAATTTTTGGAAACAGGGTGTGTTATGATCATAACATATTTTAATTCCCATTAATGTTAACAAACGTTGGTCCTTGAATATCAATTGTTTGGTGCATAAGACCTTACAAAACGATTTTTTTCCTTGTAATGATTCAACAGATTAAATATTCATTTTCTACGTACGTGCGAAACCGAACCAATATTTATAATGAATATATTAAATCCATTGTTAAGTTATCCACATATGTAACTGAAAGTGTTAAAAGAACCTTAATAAGCATTAAGATTTAAGTATGAAAATAAAAAATTAACTAACGACAATGCATATTTTATTTATATTGTCTATAATTCATAATTTTGAGACAATTTAAAACGAATTACGAATGATTGATATTTCATACCATCTGCATACTTGATTTGAAGGTACATCTTACTCCGTAGCATGTAAAATTATGGGAAACTACGAATTAATTATAAGGATCGACTAATAAAATATAAGAAATCATCGCCCGAGTTGCGTTGAATTTCCAATTAAACGTATATTTTGAAATTCAAAACTAACTTTTGAAATTTTGAATTGTAGATATAAAAACTAACCTTGCGTATGATACTTTGGTACACGTCATTTTCGATCGGTTTTGGAGAGCAGTTGTTAAGTTTTCACATTCTTTGTGGGAGAAATTAGGTTAGGATTTTCCACCAAATTAATAGAAACGGTTATTATGTGGAAGGGCGGTAAGGGAAGTTTAGGGTGAATATTAATGTAGAGAGACATATATGAAGCTATAAAGATTATGAATGGTTTAGATTTTATCCAACCAACATATCTAACGGATTATATTATGCCATGTAAGTAAATTTTCAAAATTGTTGACATCATAAGACTTTTCTTATTATAGGTAGAATAGGTAGATTCTATGTAAAATAATTTTCGTGCAAATCACCCCAAAGATGTCTACTGTCTATATGGAGATTGATGTTAAAGTTTTAATTTCTACTTTTAAAGTTTAATCATTTCATTCGTTTTCTTTTTTATTTTAGCAAAGACTTTTGTGTGTCATGAATTTAGGACTACAAATGAAACTTTTATATACTATACACGAAAGAGCAGTGACAGAGATAGAATTTAAAGTTAGGGGAGACTCGAATTACACACAAAGAATAATATTAAATATAAATATAAATATTGTATGTTATAACAAAATAATATAATCTTTCTTTCTAATCGGCTTATTTTAGGATTCAAGTATATCGAATAAAAAATTGTAAATTCCAATTCATTTTATTTTGTTATCTTTCATCTTCGTATTGTTTCTTTTTATTTCATGTGTTTCTCTCATTTCCTTCATTAAAAGAAATCACAAATGTAATACATTTTTTTAATTTACTTTCATTTCCTTATATTTAATAAAATTTTATTCATAAATTTATTGTATGCAATAAATAAATAAAAATAAAATATAATTGAAATTTAATGAAAATTGCTAAAGTTAAAAATAACTAAAAAGAACTTAATACCAATATTAAAAATGACGTAGAGTTTCATTTAAAATACATATATACACACGTGAAGCTAGTTTCATTTAAAAAAATGTTGTATGTTATAACAAAATAACATAGTCTTTTTTCTAATCGGCTTATTTTAAAAGCAAAGCATATCAAACAAAAAATTATAAAATTCTATTCATTTTCTTTTATTTTTCTTTCATATCCCTAGTGTTTCCTTTCATTTCCTTTTTAAGAAATACTCTAAAATGTAATACATCTTTATTTACCTTTATTTCCATTATATTTAGTAAAAATTCACATATAAATTCAGTAGTATGCAATATATAAATAAATAAATAAGAATATATTCAAAATTTGTAGGAAATTCTTAAAGTAATTAAAAATTAAAAAGAGTCTTTAGAGAAAGTCAAATATGATATCGAATTTCATTTTCGTCATTTGCTTGAAAATTATTCGTTGATAAAGGACCATAATTCTCTGACCAATTACACAACCATATGTTGGAGGCTCTTGAAAAGTTAACTGCGATGAAATCTTTTATGGAACAACTAATATAAAGGCAAATGATTATGTTATTTAAGTTGCAATTATTAACTAAAATTTCTAATCTGCTAACAATCAACGATTACAAAATAACACAACAGTCAGATATGACATATTGCGACTGACATTGTAAACAATCAAACAACGGAAATGCAAATGTTGATGTAGACTAGGAAAGCTCAAAAATTTGAGAGGCTTACACTTTGTAGTCACCTTCTAATTTAATGGATACGTCTTTCTTATCTACTATCTTCTACCATGAGACGCATGTGAGATCTTTCGAACTATACGACAAGAGACCGTTCATGCTTTGAAATTCTAAATTACCCCTTTTAAACTATACTCGTAGAATTTCCCTTTTTAAACCTTATAATTTGAAATTCTCTATGTACCTAACTTTAGGAACACTTTCACATTATTATTTTTTTGTAAAGCGAGATTTAATTGATGGTTTGCTCCACAAGATATTATCGTGTGGTTATCTGTCTCGCATTCGTAAATTACGTCTTATATATATATACTCTTTATATAAGACCCGCTCCAGTTAAAATAAATAAAGTGATCCACAAATTCGCGATAAAACTTGCTACAATAAATGTAGCACTACAAAACTCCGCCGATAAAAAAAAGCACGTTAGGTATCGTTGTTGGAAATTTGTGGCAGAAGGTAATAATAATAATAATAATAATATTAATAATGATGGTTATGATAATAATAATAATAATAATAATAATAATAATAATAATAATAATAATAATAATAATAATAATAATAATAATAATAATAATAATAATAATAATAATAATAATAATAATACACATATTCATGTACGGTTAATGAGAAGAAGTATAACTCAACATTATAGAAATAACTAGTGGTAAGCCCCTCGTTTTGTGTCGGGTTGTGAATTATTGATAGTTTGCGTTTAAAACAGTAATATGTAATTAGCTATATATCTCGATAGAGAAAATTAAAAACTTTGTGTAACATAAAGGTTATAAACAGTTTTTTTCCTATGATAAATTTAATATGTTAATGGATCTTAACTTTTAATAATGTTTACTCCGATGACCATAAGATAGTTACAAGGTCTTAACTTTTAATATTGGGCAAGAAGAATGAAAAAAAAATCAAGGTTTACAAAAATAGAAATAGTACTATTCATATGTTTATGTTTTAGTGTACGTGTAAGTGTAAATGTAAATTTAAATTTAAATGTAAATGTAAATAATGTATATATAGCAGTTGGTGATAATTTAAAATGGTTGCGAGTACTTATAATTAGAAGTTGGGTAATTATTTTAAAGGTGCATATGTATATATATCATTGTTGATTACCCGAGTTTGGTCTTTATACGTTTTTATTTTTTGTTGACCACTTTTTTATACATATAATTATTAAAAAAAATTTATTGTACTTCTTTTTTCTCTCTCTTTTTCTTTACAATTTTTTCCATACTCCCATTTCAATTGATCATGTGTTATTACCGTTTAAGTATTTAATTTAAAGCATAAGTTGTGTACTATGAATAACTGACTTATATATAAAGAATAAGGGGTCCGCCTTGACAACGTGAGGCTAGCCCCAAAACTTGTTGATAATTAAATGAAACCGTTAAAATGTTTGAAAACAGGGTGTGTTATGATCATAACATATTTTAATTCCCATTAATGTTAACAAACGTTGGTCCTTGAATATCAGTTGTTTGGTGCATAAGACCTTACAAAAAGATTTTTTTCCTTGTAATGATTCAACAGATTGAATATTCATTTTCTACGTACGTGCGAAACCGAACCAATATTTATAATGAATATATTAAATCCATTGTTAAGTTATCCACATATGTAACCGAAAGTGTTAAAAGAACCTTAATAAGCATTAAGATTTAAGTATGAAAAAAAAATTAACTAACGACAATGCATATTTTATTTATATTGTCTATAATTCATAATTTTGAAACAATTTAATACGAATTACGAATGATTGATATTTCATACCATCTGCATACTTGATTTGAAGGTACATCTTACTCCGTAGCATGTAAAATTATGGGAAACTACGAATTAATTATAAGGATCGACTAATAAAATATAAGAAATCATCGCCCGAGTTGCGTTGAATTTCCAATTAAACGTATATTTTGAAATACAAAATTAACTTTCAAAATCTTGAATTGTAGATATAAAAACTAACCTTGCATATGATACTTTGGTACACATCATTTTCGATCGGTTTTGGAGAGCAGTTGTTAAGTTTTCATATTCTTTGTGGGAGAAATTAGGTTAGGATTTTCTACCAAATTAATAGAAACGGTTATTATGTGGAAGGGAGGTAAGGGAAGTTTAGGGTGAATATTAATGTAGAGAGACATATATGAAGCTATAAAGATTATGAATGGTTTAGATTTTATCCAACCAACATATCTAACGGATTATACTATGCCATGTAAGTAAATTTTCAAAATTGTTGACATCACAAGACTTTTCTTATTATAGGTAGAATAGGTAGATTCTATGTAAAATAATTTTTGTGCAAATCACCCCAAAGATGTCTACTGTCTATATGGAGAGTGACGTTAAAGTTTTAATTTCTACTTTTAAAGGTTAATCATTTCGTTCGTTTTCTTTTTTATTTTAGCAAAGACTTTTGTGTGTCATGAATTTGGGACTACAAATGAAACTTTTATATACTATACACGAAAGAGCAGTGACAGAGCTAGAATTTAAAGTTAGGGGAGACTCGAATTACACACAAAGAATAATATTAAATATAAATATAAATATAAATATTGTATGTTATAACAAAATAACATAATCTTTCTTTCTAATCGGCTTATTTTAGGATTCAAGTATATCAAATAAAATATTGTAAATTCCAATTCATTTTATGTTGTTTTCTTTCATCTTCGTATTTTTTCTTCTTATTTCATGTATTTTTCTCATTTCCTTCATTAAAAAAATCACAAATGTAATACATTGTTTAATTTACTTTCATTTCCTTATAATTAATAAAATTTCGTTCATAAATTTATTGTATGCAATAAATAAATAAAAATAAAATATAATTGAAATTTAATGAAAATTGCTAAAGTTAAAAACAACTAAAAAGAAGTTAATACCAATATTAAAAATGATGTTGAGTTTCATTTAAAATACATATACACACACGCGAAGCTAGTTTTATTTAAAAAAATATTGTATGTTATAACAAAATAACATAGTCTTTTTTCTAATCAACTTATTTTAGAAGCAAAGCATGTCAAACAAAACATTATAAAATTCTATTCATTTCCTTTTATTTTTCTTTCATCTCCGTACCATTTCCTTTCATTTCTTTTTTAAAAAAATACTCTAAAATGTAATACATCTTTATTTACCTTTATTTCCATTATATTTAATAAAAATTCACATATAAATTTAGAAATATGAAATATATAAATAAATAAATATGAATATATTCAAAATTTAATGGAAATTATTAAAGTAATTTTTTTTAAAAAGAGTCTTTAGAGAAAGTCAAAAATGACATCGAATTTCATTTTTGTCATCTGCTTGAAAATTATTTGTTGATAAAGGACCATAATTCTATGACCAATTACACTGTCATATGTTGGAGGCTCTTGAAAGTTAATTGCGATGAAGTCTTTTATGGAACAACTAATATAAAGGCAAACAATTATGTTATTTAAGTTGCAATTATTAACTAAAATTTCTAATCCACTAACAATCAATGATTACAAAATAACACAACAGTCGAATATGACTTATTGCGACTGACATTGTAAGCAATCAAACAACGGAAATGCAAATGTTGATGTAGACTAGGAAAGCTCAAAATTTGAGAGGCTTACACTTTGTAGTCACCTTCTAATTTAATGGATACGTATTTCTTATCTAATATCTTCTGCCATGAGACGCATATGAGATCTTTCAAACTATACGACAAGAGACCGTTCATGCTTTGAATTTCTAAATTACCCCTTTTAAACCATACTCGTAGAATTTCCCCTTTTAAGCCTTCTAATTTGAAATTCTCTGTGTACCTAACTCTAGGTACACTTTCACCCCATTATTATTTTTTTGTAAAGCGAGATTTAATTTATGGTTTGATCCATACGATATTATCGTGTGGTTATATGTCTTGCATTCGTAAATTACTTCTTTTATATATACTCTTTATATAAGACCCGCTCCAGTTAAAATAAATAAAGTGATCCACAAATACGCGGTAAAACTTGCTACAATAAATGTAGCACAAACAAAATTCCACCGATGTTGTACTATAGCATCATGAATTCTCTGTATTATCAAAAAAAAGTACGTTAGGTGTCGTTGTTGGAAATTTGCGGCAGAAGATAATAATAATAATAATAATAATATTAATAATGATGATTATGATGATGTTGATGATAATATTTATAATAAAAAAATAATAATAATTATAATAATAATAATTATAAAATAATAATAATAATAATAATAATAATAATAATAATAATAATAATAATAATAATAATAATAATAATAATAATCATACAAATACATATATTCATGTACGGTTAATGAGAAGAACTAGAACTCACCATTATAGAAATAACTAGTGGTAAGCCCCTCGTTTTGTGTCGGTTTATGAATTAGCAATAGTTTGCGTTTAAAATAGTAGTATGTAATTAGCTATATACCTCGATAGAGAAAATTAAAAACTTTGTGTAACATAAAGGTAATAAATAGTTTTTTTCCTATGATAAATTTAATATGTTAATGGATCTTAGCTTTTAATAATGTTTACTCCGAAGACCGTAAGATAGTTACTAGGTCTTAACTTTTAATATTGGGCAAAGGATGAATAAAAAAATCAAGGTTTACAAAAATAGAAATAGTAATATTCATATGTTTACGTTTTAGTATATGTGTAAATAAATGTAAATGTAAGTGTAAATGTAAATGTAAATGTAAATGTAAATGTAAATGTAAACATAAATGTAAATAATGTATATATAGCAATTGGTGATAATTTTAAATGGTTGCGAGTACTTATAATTCGAAGTTGGGTAATTATTTTAAAGGTGCATATGTATATATATCATTGTTGATCACTTGAGTTTAGTCTTTATTAGTGGTAGAAGTAGTATTGTTTTCTTAATTCTTGTTAAACAAAAATGTAAACCAAACAACACGTACACCCGAGTATACACTTGGTAAAGAAAGAAAATAAATAAATAAAAGAGATAGTGTTCACTCTCAAGACCGTCTTAACTTTTAATATTGGGCAAAGAAGAATGGATAAAAAAATTCAAGGTTTACAATGATAAAAATAATAATATTCATAAGTTTATATTTTACTGTAAGTGTAAATGTAAATAAATGTATATATAGTAGATGATAATATAAGTTGGTTGTGAGTACCTTTAATTAGGAGTTAGAGTAATTATTTTAAAGGTATATATATATAATAGTTAAATGACCCTTGAATTCACGGGTTTGATAAAGAAATCTACATCTATATTCTATTATAGTGATTAAAGTCTTGAAGTAATTTTTTTTAAAGCAAATAAATTTATTAGAATGCCCTAATCTTTTACAACTAAACCCACAAGAAGTAGGCATACAAACATGACCCGATAGAAACTTACATGTTAAAATTAGTTACAGCTAAAAGAAATAGAAAAAATAAATGGGACTCTTCTACTGGGCAACACCATTTCTTTCTCCAATTCAGTTCACTTTCAAGACCATGATCTCCAAGTTATATAGTACATGGACACCTTCACAACACATCCTTTTAGGTTTGTTTACCACAGCTCAAAGTCAGCTCCAATTATATTTCTCCTATGCGATAACCACAAATGTGTTAAAAACACGAAGATTAATCATTAAATCTTCCTTAAGGATTGATTGTCTCTGTGACATTAACCCATAAATTAACTTGTTCCTCCATTTCCAAATGACCCAAAGAAGAACATATATTGTAGTTAATGCCACCATATTTAAATTATCCGCACCCAGTGGCGGACCCAGAAATTTTTTTCACCGGGGGTAATATTTTTTTAAAAATGTAGGGATTTTTTTTGGCAAAACATGGAGGTTTTGGGACAAAATATTGATTTTTTGAGCAAATTTTGAAGATTTTTGGGCAAAATACGAAGGTTTTGGAGCAAAATATGAAGGATTTGGGGCAAAAAAAATTCCACTGAGGCAAAATCGAAAAATAAAAAAAAAATTGCACTAAAAATTGAAAATCTACTGGGGGCGGGCGCCCACCTTCCCCCTACATAGGTCCGACTCTGTCCGCACCCATTGAAGTTAGTTGCACTTAGAACATTAATGGTCCCATTCGATAATGAAACATTCATATCCCACCATGAGAAGTAGTTGCGCCAGAGAGGTGCAATAAACCTGCAACTCAAGACCGGGTGATCACAATCTTCTGCTGCACTATCACAGAATCATTTCTTTAAAGTAAATATCTATATATGTAAATTTCTATGTCTATATCAATATCTATATCTATTGAAGGAACAAAAAAAATCTTTCATTTAGTATTAAAGGTAATTAATAATAAATGTAAATCTATATAGTCTAATAAACCTCTAAAATGATGATAAGTTTCTATATAGTCTAATAAATGTAAAATCAATGACAAGTTTCTTAGTCAGAATCCGTGGTTCCACGAGGCAATAAACTAAATGACTTTAACATTTACATTCACTTAATACCTAAAATATATCATTAAACTATTTCGTTTAAACAAACCCGTGTTTCCACGAGTCATTTCACTAGTTTAGATATATAGTCATAAAATAAGAGAACGTTGCTTTAAAAAACATCATCAATGATTCATTTTCAAGGAATGTTTTACAAATTGCCCAATAATAATGTTTACTCAAATATTAGAGGTGGTTATTATCATTGTTTATATTAGAAAGTAGGACTTGTTTGGATATCAAAGGTACTGTAACAATTTATATCTCAAAGTCAAAGTTAGCAAGTGAGTAATTAATGGAACAAATGACCTTACCTAAAGCAGTCTATATACTTACCAATGTAGGAAATATCTAGGAAACAATTCAAGCCTCATTGTATGTTTGACCACATTTCAAGATCAATCTTTAAACTTCATAGGTTTCAATTTCTTTAGCAAATACTAAGACTAAAACACTCCTCAAACTACTTGTGGGGACAACTGCATCAGAGAGCGTGCTCTCCTCTTTCCTCTTTGGTAGCTATTTGTAGGAACACTCCAATTCGATTTGGCACCACTATTTGTTTAAACAAATAGAATGTTGTGTTCCCTAGGCATTGACAAAGTACAGCACATGTCTGCACATGCGTTAAATTTCTGCATTCCCACGTGTCTTGTAAGGTCACTTGTCAGCCGCCGACGCGTGTCCGTTCCTGTTCAACTTTGTCTTTGACTTCTGTTGAATAGTACAATTGATGTAGACCACTCAGGAAACTACTATGCTTGTAATGGAGCATAGCTGTGTTGTGTAGTAAGTTGCATTCCAGCTATGCTGGTTCTTCATTGCTGAGTCACTTGATATTATTGAATTGCTGAGTATACATCCTGTGCTGATTGAAGAACACTGACTACCTTGTGCTGGTAGACTAAGTAGCAAACTAAACACTCGACACAGCAATATCTGCTGTCTATACATAAACAAACTTGTGCTGGCTGCACATAATATTTTAGTGCAAATAAATTACAGTTTTGTCATAATTAAATCCTTAATTATTTTAGGGACTCAACAATCTCCCCCTATTTGATGATGACAAAACCTATGACATTAAGAGAAAACACTAAAGCCAGCACTAAGGGACCTAATAAAAATAGGCAGTAAATTTGTCCCTTTTAAGTTTGTTTTGGGATCTTTTGCTGAGTTATCTATATCTTATAACTTGATATGATTTTGAAGATAAACTCATTTCATTTTCATTACAACAGAGTATATACAATAATTACAAAACATCAGTATATACAATAATTACAAAACATCATAATGAAAAATGAAATAATCAAAAGATACAAATTGAGCACTAGAAGGCTATATGTCTTTATCTTTGTCTTTATCTTGTTCATCTTCAGATAGCTCTTTTTCTTTAACTTTGAGGGCTGCCCAAGCTTCAGGAAACAAGTAAGGCACTTCAGCAGGGTCGAATACTAGAATCTGAGGAGGTAGAATGATGGGATCTCTTCTGTGTGGGCCTTCACCAGTAGATTTCTTACCTTTGGGCTTTTGAGAAAGAACTTCTTCTACATTCACTACTGGTGCATTCTCATACTTTACTGCTTTGTTGAAGAGTTCTTGAAGTTCAGGTTTCAGTGTATCTTTGATACCACTTTTACCTTTGCCAATAAAGTACTGCAGTATCTCCATCCATTCACTGAACCCTAAGGTTCTCAGTTCAGTGTAGTCAATTCTTTCTTGAACATTACCTTCTCTGCTGATAGAGAAAGCCTTTTTTGTGCCTTTGTGCACCTTGATGATCTTGCTTGGATTTGATCTTCTGGTTAGCACATCACCATATCTGCTCCTATAGTAATGATCAGATAATTCTATTGTACGTTCATTTTCTATAGGAGCATCAGCAGGTGCTTTCTCAACAGCTTCCAGTTTATCGAATGTCTTGTCCTGTTCTTTAATAATAGCTTTGGCTAACTTGAGGGACTCAGCCTCTTGCTTTCTATCAGCAGCCAACTTAGCTTCGTATTCCTAAAGCCTTAGCCTCTCAGCAAGTTCAGCATCAGCATCCTCCCTTCTTTGCCTTTCAACTTGTAGACCCAAAAGATAGTCATTGGCAGTGATGTTCAGGGATTTAGCTATTTCAATCATTTTCCTGCCCTCAATAGTTTTAAGGGCATCACGATGTTGCCTTAGATCCTATCCAGTTGCCGAGCCTCATGAAATTGAGCTTTTTCTTCATCAGTATGTAGCCTTTGACCACTGTTATTTAGATACACACCAATTTTAATGCCATAAGTCAAGGCAGTGATATAGAATGGCTGATCAAGTGGATGATGCAGCAATCTAACTTGGCGTATCCTTTCAGAAATAGCTGCTTGTCTTTGCTCAAGCAATTCAGGTACAGTGATCTCCAGCCTGTAAGCCTCTCTTTCATCTGTATTCATCCTTCTTAGATCTGGCTCACCTCGTGCAACTGAATCATCTTCCTAATTTGTGTGTTTATCATGATGTTTTGGGGAAGATGGAGGATACATGATTGATTCTGCTATGCCAGAAGAACTTACTGAGTACTGATCAATACGTTAATCCTGTGTCATGTTAAAATAAACAAGAGTCCGGGAAGAGATAGGTGATTCAACAAATAGATGATCTCCTCTGCCCCAGACTGTGAAATTAGCAGGATCAACAGTATCATCATCTTGTTTAGCACCCAGCTCAGCCACCTTAGCTGGGTCTTCAACACCTGTTACACCCAGCAGCACACTACTAGCCGGGTCTTCAATCATAGCACTCCTTGCTGTGTCTTCGGTACCAACTGACTGATTAGTATCAGCTGGCACAACTGCCGCAGTATCTTCATCAGCTGCCTCAAATAAGGGTCCTTTCCTTAGGGGCTGGTTGTCTCTAGGAGCAGATTTTAACCTTTGTTTATCGATTGGCATGGGTTCAGCTGACGGTTCTTGTGTTGATACTGGTTCTTGTAGAGGCAGATAGGGAACAATTGCTAAGTGCTCCCCCTCAGCTGATTCATCCTCATCAAGGTTGATGATGTCTGATGGCTGTTGATGTACAGCTAGCTGAGCAGAAGATGCTGGTCGAGAGGACTGGCTGATTTCTAATATTGCATCTAGCCATTTCATGAAAATATCAGCTCTAACCCCTCCTGACTCAGTAGAAGCTAAGTAATCTTTCATATCTTCAAGAGTCATCTTCTTAATTCTGTCTGCTCGCTCAGCATACAACTTTACTTTCTTTCTATCATATTTCACCATGAACTTAGCATTTCTTTTTAAAGCAGCCCTTTTGTGTTCAGCAATGCTGAGAAGTTCATCATGAACTTTTCAGGATCGAGGGATGGTACATGCTCAAGTTTGTGTCGTTTCAGACCAGCAAATGCCTCAAATTTAGTGTTGAAAGCATCATCTAGTTCCTGAAGTCTCTTCTGATGCCTCTCTAGTTTTCTTTTTTCATTTTTCGTTCAATAGTTTGAGAGATAACAAAAGATTCCGCTAAATCCAGTTCAGACACATCACTAGGCTTACTGCCAAAACCAATATCATCCACAGATATGGCAGACACACTAGGTTAAGATTCACCAGCTGCCTGGACACCTGCTTCAGCATGAGCGTTGTTGGGCTTAGTGCCAGAACCTTGACCAGTACCATCACCACCATCATCACCATCCCCCCTTTACTGTTTTAGAACCTTTTCATGCTCATGCTCCCCCTCAGATTGTTTTCTCTTTTTAGACTTCTTCTCCCCCTTTTTTTCATCAGCAGGGGCAGAAGGATGAGCAGGGGAGACCTGTGTATCAAGGTCACTATATGATTCAGGAACTGAATAGGCAAAGTTGTTCTAGTCAGCATCAGCAGGATATAGATGGGCACCAGGATCTACACCATATTGCCTGAGACATAGGTTTGAAGTTCTGACTTCATTCCTTGCAACACCCATGGCCATTTGATCAACAGTGGCCCTAACATCAGCTTGTAGGGCAGCCATTCGTTGCATAGTCTCCACCATTTGAACATAAGCAGAGTCAGGAACCATTGTGGCCATTTGCTGTTCCTGCGAATCCAATCTCTCTTCTAAAACCCTATTCTCCTCATTTAGAAAGAGAATCCTTCTATTAGCAGCATCAAGTTCAGCTTGAAGATGGGCAATATGATCAGTGTATTCATTGTGAGAGATGATTCACCTTTTTAGGTCCTCCTCTTCTTCATGGTGTTGGACAATGGCATCCACCACAAGATCAGCAAAAGCACATACTTGTTTGAGCTGGGCTTTAATAGTGGAAGTTGTAACATCCCCAGCTCTGCGTATGGCTTCAGTCATTCGATCAACAAGAGTAGTGCGGATGGTTCTTTGTAGATCTAGTGTGATTCTGGCTACTGTACGATAAACAGCCAGTGTAGAAATAGCAGCCACCTCAGTAGGATTAAAACTACTGGTTGAGGGGCAATCACTAGCAGCGACAATAGGATTACCTCCATGGTGTGGTGGAGGTGGAAGGTCAGAATCTGACTCATCACCATGATCACCATCATTTTTACCTTCACCCGAAGGTTTAGAACCACTGGTATCCTTGTCAGCATCATTATCAGCATCATCAGTGAGATCCACTAGTGTGTCTTTAGAACCAGTCACATTATCATGAGTGACTGGCTCGCCCTTACCAGCACCTTTATCAGCATCACCATCAGATGAAGAAGATGATGAGGAAGATGCTGAAGAATCAGAAGGTACTGACGAATTAGGGACATTCTGCATCACACACTTCTTAGTGATAGGATCGATGATGAACTTGAGAGGCCTCCAAGTACCAGGCCATGGAGAAGCAGTTGGAGCCATACCAAAGTAGTGGTAGTATGGCTGCTCATTAACTTGTTGTAGAGTGGCCAGTCTCTCATATACTTCTTCTCTTGCTGGTCGATCAAGCTGAGACAGTAGTTCAACCAGCTCTTCTCTAGGTAATCTGTTGGCTGACACTAAGGCACTTTGAGGATCAATAGTCAGCTGATCCACCAGCAAGGCAACTCTGGGAGTGATAGATGTTCCCCTATAAATGAAGTTAGGTACAACTTCATCAGGATCTGGTACCTAGCACACATATGATTTCTTCTCAGCAGAAGCAGTAGCCTGAGAAGAATCAGTAGTGATAGTAGTGGAGGTACCAACATATCACACCCCCAGTTAGGGCCTGGGCGAAATGTGACTTAATATCAAATAAACCAACATATTATAATATACGAGAACAATACTAAATGATAAAATAAACTTTATTGAGTACGCAGCGGAATAAATGAAATGTCGTTACAATGACAGAAATAGCAACATAGTAAATGTTCAAATGCAATAGTAATAAATGCGATATCTCTTGATCCTAGGTCCAAGTAGCATCACATAAGCAGTAAGTAAGAAAGCTTGAATCAATCAGCACCTGAGATAAAACATGCTAAAGTGTCAACCAAAAGGTTGAGTGAAGTTCATAGGTTTAACAAATAAGTTTGACCGTTGTTTTAGACCACAAGATTTAGTTTGTAAAGTTGATCTCGCAGGATCAAAAAGTTATGCCAATGCGTGATATTTAGACTAAACATTCAAGTTTGCCCCCCAAGTTGTGTATATACTTGTTGGTTTAATTTCATTATTAAGTAATAGAAAGATTTAGTCAAATGTATCGGGGACGTTACTCCCGATAGGCCTACCCCCAATAATTAAGCATGCATTCAACGAGCAATTAAAAATATCACTGTAGGGACTTAGTCGGACATAGCCGGGTATAGTATAGTTTTAGCAGTTGGCACTTGTGTCTAAATTGTAAATAGTAAAAGTAGCATGTGTCTCACCCCAATAAAAGTAAATAAGTTTGCTAGAAATAAAGAGTGGGGCTATGAATTCACCTTAGTAAGTAGAGAGATGAGCTAGTTATTCCTCGAAATAGAAAGTTGGATGAGTGAGCAGAAAAGTCAACCTATTGACATTTAAGAGTAGTAAGTGTTTTGCCCAAGTTTAAGTTTAAGTATGTAAGTGTTTAAGTATAGTTTGTTTTACTAATTTTTCATTCTTAGTAAGTTTCTACTTTTAGAAAGTTTCCATTTTTAGAAAGTTTTTATTTTTAGAAAGTTTCTATTTTTAGTAAGTTTCCCATTTTAATAAGTTTATAATTAGAAAGTTTCTATTTTAAAAGTGTTTCCATTTTAGGATACTTGCCATATTAGATATACTTCCAATCAACCCTTTCCCTTCGATGGCCATTTCAGGTCTAGGGGCTTGAGCTACATGATCCTTTAAATCGGAAAATCCAAACCCTTCCGCCTAGAGTTTCGTAGAAACCATTCATCAAGAAAGTTTGAAGATCTATATATATCTAATATATATCCCAAAATGTTTTTATGCGTTATAATATAGGTAGTATAGTATATGTGTTAATAATAGTATAAGTGTAAGTGTTAAATAATAGTATAAGTAATATGAGGGTTTCATTAATTAATTAGGTTTAATTAATTAGAGTAGTAATTAATGATTAGGGTTAAGTAATTAATAACTAGGGTTTAATTAATGTCTAGGGTTTATTAATTAATTAGGGTTTTGATAAATTAGGGTTAGGTTTAGGGTTTTAATTAAAGTAGTATAGTTTAGGTGTAATTAGGGTTTAGTATAGATATATGTATGTAACTCGTGTATATGTGTGTGTGTGTATATATATATATATATATATATATATATATATATATATATATATATATATAATTTTTTTACATGTATATATATATGTATCGATATGTATATGTATATATGTATATATGTAGGTTTATTTTGTTTCCTTAATTAACACAAACAAATCTCCTAATTGTTATCTAGGATTTTGAAGATCAAACTTTCCTTTCCCCCCCCCTTTTTTTTTTCTAGTCGACATACATACATACATATTAATATTTTTTTTTCATGTATAGATCTAGGTGTGTTTATGTATATGTTTATGAATAAGTTTATAACATGAACATGAATTAAACAAAACTCAAAGTTTATGTAAATAAGTTAGGGTTTATGTTATACCTTTGAAGATTCGAAGATGACTAACAAAAAAAAGATGAACACGACGAAGATTGAAGATCAAAGCCTTTGAAGATTCGAAGAACACCTCGAAGATTCTTGAAGAACACGAAGAACGCGAAGAACACTTGAAGATCACCTTGAAGATTGATGATGATTTCGATGGTGGTGGTGTAGGGTTTCGGTTTTGGGAGCTAAAACTAGGGAGAGAGGGAGAGAGATTTGGGAGAGAAAATTGTTGTTGTGATTTAGTACAATGAAAAGGTTTAGGTTAGGTCTTTATTTATAGGGAGGATAGGAAAATTCTAGAATTAGGGTTAGGGTTAGATTTACTTAGGGAACAAGTTAGCTTGAAGAGGGGATTAAAGAGTGTTGCTTGGGCCAAAAATTTGAGGGGTAAAAGGGTTATTTTACCCTTCCAAAATCGGCTAGGTTTTAATGAGATTAGGGTTTAACTTTTTCACTTCATTCCTTATACTTTAATTTAGCTTAAATGATTCTTTAATTATCCCAATTTAATTATTTTAAGTACAAAATATTTATTTGTTCATGAAAGTTAATTAACTTATTATTTTTATTAACTTGTCAATTAATGTACAAAGTTAATTAGTATATTTTATAATTCTTAACACTTAACCATTATCGGTTAAAGTTTAATTATTAAGTTTTATTATATTGTTGGGCATTTAATATGAAAAAATATAGAATGGAAAAAAAATTGAGGGTCGTTATAGTACCTCCCCGTTATTGAAAACTTCGTCCCGAAGTTTTAGGTAGATTCCTCGTTTGCATCAGCAGTTGAGAAGAGATGGGGATAGTTCCGCTTCATGTGGTCTTTGCATTCCTAGGTATATTTGGGGCCTCTACGCGAATTCCAATGGACTTTAATGATAGGTATGTTGCTTTTACGTGTTTGTTTGACCTCTCCTTCCATGATTTCTATAGGTTCTTCAACGAAGTGTATTTGCTCATCAATGCGGACATCATCCAAAGGAATAATGAGTGTGTCATCAGCAAGACACCGTTTAAGATTTGAGACATGAAACACATCATGTACTTGGCTAAGTTCAGTTGGTAGTTCTAATCGGTACGCCAAGGAACCGACTCTTTGAGTGATTGTGAAAGGTCCAATGTATCGTGGACTGAGTTTACTTCGTTTACCGAAGCGGAGAACACCTTTCCAAGGGAATACTTTCAACATGGCTTTATCTCCAACTTGGTATTCGATGTCTTTTCATTTTTTATCGGCATAGCTCTTTTGTCGGCTACGGTCAAATTCTAAACTTTGCTTAATTTGAACGATCTTTTCGGTAGTTTCGTGAATGATTTCAGGACCAGTTAAGTGTCTGTCCTCGAGTTCATCCCAACACAAAGGGGATCTACATTTTCGTCTATATAAAGCTTCAAAAGGTGCAGCCTTAATGCTGGAGTGATAACTGTTGTTGTAAGAAAATTCAACCAAAGGTAGATGTCTATCCCAACCTTTGCCGAAATTGATTGCACAAGCACGTAGCATATCTTCCATGGTTTGGATAGTTCGTTCACTTTGACCATCAGTTTGTGGATGATAGGCTGTACTCATGTCGAGTTGAGTTCCAAGAGCAGATTGTAAAGTTTTCCAAAATCTGGAAACGAATCGACTGTCGCGATTAGAAATAATCGAGATAGGGACACCATGACGTGAGACAATTTCTTTAATATAAAGCTGTGATAATTTCTCCATCTTATCAGTTTCTTTGATCGGTATGAAATGCGCAGATTTAGTAAGACGATCAACTATGACCCAAATAGCATCGTTACCGTTCGAAGTCTTAGGTAACTTTGTAACGAAGTCCATAGTGATGCGCTCCCACTTCCACTGCGGAATATCGGGTTGTGTCAACAGACCAGAAGGCTTTTGACGTTCGGCCTTGACTTTCAAACAAGTGAGACATTTGCTAACATAAGTAGCAATGTCAGCTTTCATGTTAGGCCACCAGTAGAATTCCTTCACATCGTGATACATCTTACTGGAACCGGGATGAATAGAATATCTAGTCTTATGTGCTTCATCCAAGACTAGTTCACGGACGTTACCGAAGCGAGGAACCCAAATTCTGTTGCCAAAGTACCGTGTACCATTAGCTTTCACTTGAAGTTGGTTCTCGAAACCAATAGGTCCTTTACCTTTGATAAGTGTCGGTTTAATAGCTTCCAATTGAGCTTCACAGATTCGCGAGATAAGATTTGATTTGATCTTCAGGTTTAGAGCACGAACACGTTTAACATCGTCTTTTCGACTAAGGGCATCGGCAACTACATTCGCTTTGCCAGGGTGATATTTCAGCTCACAGTGATAATCGTTCAATGTCTAGAGCCATCGGCTTTGCCTCATATTCAGCTATTTTTGATCAAAGATGTGTCGAAGACTTTTATGGTCAGTGTACACCGTAAAATGGGTACCATACATATAATGTCCCCATATCTTTAATGCAAATACCATGACACCTAACTCAAGGTCATGTGTGGTATAGTTCTCTTCATATTTCTTTAACTGCCTAGATACGTAGGCAATAACCTTTTCTCATTGCATTAGAACACAACCAAAGCCTTGCTTCGAAGCATCGCAGTAAATAACAAAGTCGTCAGTACATTCGGGTAAGGATAGAATTGGGGCTGTGGTCAATTTCTCCTTCAGAATCTTGAAAGCATATTCCTGTTCTTCGGATCACTCAAACTTCTTCCCTTTTTGAGTTAGCTTTGTAAGAGGTTTAGCAATTAGGGAAAAATCTTTTATAAACCTTCGATAGTAACCGGCAAGTCCCAAAAATTGACGAATATGCTTCGCAGTCTTTGGTTTCTCCCAGTTCTGAATAGCAGTAATCTTAGCTGGATCGACATGTATTCTATTTCCATCAACAACATACCCAAGGAATTGTACGGTTTTGAGCCAAAACTCGCACTTAGAAAATTTAGCATAAAGTTGTTCCTTTCGTAAGAGTTCAAGAATCATGCGCAAATTTTGCTCATGTTCTTCCTCACTCTTGGAGTAGATCAAAATGTCATCAATGAAAACAATGACGAATTTATCGAGATAAGGTTTGCAAACATGGTTCATAAGATCCATGAACACAGCAGGAGCGTTGGTCAAACCAAAAGGCATGATACAAAATTCATAGTTCCCATAGCGAGTGCGAAAAGCAGTCTTAGGAATATCGGATTCCTTGACTCTGAGTTGGTGATAACCGGATCTCAAATCAATCTTTGAATAGATGCTTGACCCTTGGAGTTGGTCGAATAAATCATCAATACGTGGCAACAGATAACGGTTCTTGATAGTAAGCTTATTAAGTTCGCGGTAATCAATGCACATCCTTAACGTACCATCCTTATTCTTAACAAATAGAATAGGAGCTCCCCATGGGGACGAGCTTGGATGAATGAAACCTTTATCTAATAGTTCTTGGAGTTGGTTGGATAATTCCTTCATCTCGGAGGGTGCTAAACGGTATGGAGCTTTAGCAATAGGTGCAGCACCGGGAGTTAAATCAATTTGAAATTCAACTTGTCGAGGAGGTGGAAGACCAGAAAGATCTTCGGGAAATACATCGGGATAGTATTTAACCACTGGTACATCGTCAATACTCTTCTCTTTCTATTCAATCATCTTAACGTGGGCTAGAATAACTGGATAACCTTTCATAAGATATTTGCGGGTTTTGATACATGAGATAATATTGAGATTGGAACCACTCTTTTCACCTTGGATGATGAGAGTCTCTCCATTTCCCAATGGAACATAAACAGTTTTATCGTAACACATGATAGTAGCATGTAATGGACGTAACCAATCCATTCCAACTACGACGTCAAAACTTCCGAGCTCGACCGGCAAAAGGTCTATCTTAAATGCTTTATTGGCTAAGATTAGGTTGGAGTTTTTATAGATTTTATCGACTTGCATGATCTTTCCATTGGCTATTTCTACTAATCGTTTAGTTTCTAAGGGTTGAGGCTTTTCAGTAAACAGGGTACAAAAATCACTAGACACGTAACTTCTGTAGGCACCAGTATCGAATAAAATAGTTGCATAATAATTATTGATAAGATACGTACCCGTGATGACCTCATCCTCATCTCGAGCTTCAGCAGCAGTAATAACAAATGCACGACCCTTCGCAGCAGTAGTATTAGTTCCAGGAGCGGGATTATCCTTCTTCTTAGGGCAAGTTGGACTAATGTGTCCCTTTTCTCTGCAAGTATAACATGTAGGAGGAACTTTGGCTGGAACAATAGTCTTATCATTTAGAGGAGTCTTACACGTCTTAGCAACGTGTCCCACTTTCTTACACAACAAACAAGTAGCAGTACACTTCCCCGAGTGATGCCTCTCATAACGAACACAGAAAGGATAGGCACCCTTATAATTCATCCTTGTACTATCCGTAGGCTTTTTACTAGCATTTTGAGTCGAATCTTGAGATGACTCAAACTTCCTCTTACCATCATTACCCTTGGTCTTAACCTGCTTACTAGCCGACGATCTTCTTCTCTTGGCCAACATAAAATTTTGTGCCATGAGAATCACAGCATCAAGAGTAACCTTCTCGGCAGCAATGACATTCCCCTGAACATCTTCGGGGAGACCTTCAATATATCGTTCAATCCTTCTAGCTTCGGTAGGAAACATCTCGGGACATAGAGTAGAAAGCTCAAGATAACGGTTGGTGTAGCTTTCAATATCAGTTTCCGTCACCTTGAGTTCCCAGAACTCAGCTTCAAGTTTCTGAACTTGACTTCGACGGCAGAATTTATTAATCGTCATGCTTTTGAGTTCGTCCTATGGAATTGCATTAGCATTGTCAATCCCTACGGACTTCGCATGAGCAGACCACCAAGTTAAAGCATTACCACCTAATGAGCTAGTGGCATACTTTACTCGATCGTCATCACCACAGTTGCAAATACGGAAAATGGACTCCATCTTCTCGAACCAACGAACTAGTTCGACAGCTTCTTCATTTCCCTTGAATACGGGAGGATGACAGTTTGTAAAGTCCTTGTATGAACAAGGTTTCAGTTGAGGATTAACATTATTAGCTTGAGTGTTGCCTTGTGTGGCAGTGAGTAACTGTTGGAATTGCTCGGTAGTCAATACGATATTGTTAACAGTAGGTGCAGCTGGACGAACCACGATGTTGCTACATAGAAGTTGACATAAGTCGGATAAGTTAACAAATTATGGGTTTGAGCAATTACAAGTATGAATAAGATAAAGTATTGATATCATATGATATAAATAAAACACTTTATATTATTAAGGAACGAGGCGTTAAATAAGCCTTTTAATACACGATTTGGAAATAGAAAATAGTTTAAGGCAATGCCTTTACATCGATGGAAAATGGAAAAATAACTAAGAAATATTAAGATTGAAGTAGTCTTCATATCTCTTCTTCTCGTCCTCAATCTGCTTCATCACTTTGTCCATGTTATCCTTCACAAGTTTCTCTAGCCTTTCGGTTTGAGAGTCGAAGGACTCTTTGATGATTTCCTTCAAGATTTTGTTTTCTTTTTCTAGATTGTTTAGACGCACTTCTATCCAAGCAACATGGCTTCTACTAAACTCCCTATTCTTCTCACAACTACTCTGAAGGTTGATGATATCACACTTCACCCTTACGTGCTTCATGTTATTACAAAATAATGGACTGGTAGCGGGTTCGGGTTGCTTTCTCTTTAAAGTTGAGTTTTCAGATGATTCTTCAATAGGCTATTCTTTAGGCTCATAATTTGAGAAGTCACTGTCATAGTTAGGGAGGTTTTGAAGAGCATCCCATTCGGGAGTACTCATTGGTTTATGTACCAGTGAGTGAAAAGAGCCAGAGTCAGCAGAATTAGCAGGGCTTTCTCCTACGCTTTCAGATCCTTGAGTCGGGTGAAAATCAGGAGAAGCAGGTAGCGTATCCGGACTATAGTTTGGTGAATGAGGACCACCCAAGCCATAAGTTGGACTTTGGACTGGTCTTTCAGTGGGAGACCCTTTAATATCTTCTTCGGTTGGCTTGAAGAGAGTTGGTTTATTAACGCTTGAGCTTGACATCCTAACATTTGGAAAGAGACTTTGATTAGAATCTTTAAGTCGAGTTTAGTAAAGCATAAGTGTTAAGATTATAAGGCAATCCTAAGTGCTTTAAAGTCTAAGGCAGGAAAGGTTATAGTTTCCTAGATTGCTAAGGCACCCTAGCTAGCAAATAAGGCACACATAAAGATGCAATCCTGGTTCTCTATAACAGTCTGGTTATGCTCTGATACCAATCTATCACACCCCCAATTAGGGCCTGGGCGAAATGTGACTTAATATCAAATAAAAAAACATATTATAATATACGAGAACAATACTAAATGATAAAATAAACTTTATTGAGTACGCATCAGAATAAATGAAATGTTGTTACAATGACGGAAATAGCAACATAGTAAATGTTCAAATGCAATAGTAATAAATGCGATATCTCTTGATCCTAGGTCCAAGTAGCATCACATAAGCAGTAAGTAAGAAAGCTTGAATCAGTCAGCACCTGAGACAAAACATGCTAAAGTATCAACCAAAAGGTTGAGTAAAGTTCATAGGTTTAACAAATAAGTTTGACCGTTGTTTTAGACCACAAGATTTAGTTTGTAAAGTTGATCTCGCAGGATCAAAAAGTTATGCCAATGCGTGATATTTAGACTAAACGTTCAAGTTTGCCCCAAAGACAAGTTATGTATATACTTGTTGGTTTAATTTCATTATTAAGTAATACAAAGACTTAGTCAAATGTATCAGGGACGTTACTCCCGATAGGCCTACCCCCAATAATTAAGCATGCATTCAACGAGCAATTAAAAATATCACTGTAGGGACTTAGTCGAACATAGCCGGGTATAGTATAGTTTTAGCAGTTGGCACTTGTGTCTAAATTGTAAATAGTAAAAGTAGCATGTGTCTCACCCCAATAAAAGTAAATAAGTTTGCTAGCAATAAAGAGTGGGGCTATGAATTCACCTTTGGAAGTAGAGAGATGAGCTAGTTATTCCTCAGAATAGAAAGTTGGATGAGTGAGCAGAAAAGTCAACCTATTGACATTTAAGAGTAGTAAGTGTTTTGCCCAAGTTTAAGTTTAAGTATGTAAGTGTTTAAGTATAGTTTGTTTTACTAAATTTCCATTCTTAGTAAGTTTCTACTTTTAGAAAGTTTCCATTTTTAGAAAGTTTCTATTTTTAGAAAGTTTCTATTTTTACTAAGTTTCCCATTTTAGTAAGTTTATAATTAGAAAGTTTCTATTTTAAAAGTGTTTCCATTTTAGGATACTTGCCATATTAGATATACTTCCAATCACCCCTTTCCCTTCGAATGGCCATTTCAGGTCTAGGGGCTTGAGCTACAGGATCCTTTAAATCGGAAAATCCAAACCCTTCCGTCTAGAGTTTCGTAGAAACCATTCATCAAGAAAGTTCGAAGATCTATATATATCTAATATATATCCCAAAATGTTTTTATGCGTTATAATATAGGTAGTATAGTATATGTGTTAATAATAGTATAAGTGTAAGTGTTAAATAATAGTATAATTAATATTAGGGTTTCATTAATTAATTAGGTTTAATTAATTAGAGTAGTAATTAATGATTAGGGTTTAGTAATTAATAACTAGGGTTTAATTAATGTCCAGGGTTTATTAATTAATTAGGGTTTTAATAAATTAGGGTTAGGTTTAGGATTTTAATTAAAGTAGTATAGTTTAGGTGTAATTAGGGTTTAGTATAGATATATGTATGTAACTCATGTATATATATATATATATATATATATATATATATATATATATATATATATATATATATATATATATATATATATATATATAAAATATTTTTTTACATATATATATATATATATATATATATATATATATATATATATATATATATATATATATATATATATATATATATATATATATATATATATAATATTTTTTTACATGTATATATATATGTATCGATATGTATATGTATATATGTAGGTTTATTTTGTTTCCTTAATTAACACAAACAAATCTCCTAATTGTTATCTAGGGTTTTGAAGATCAAACTTTCCTTTCCCCTTTTTTTTTCCTAGTCGACATACATACATACATATTAATATATTTTTTTTCATGTATAGATCTAGGTGTGTTTATGTATATGTTTATGAATAAGTTTATAACATGAACATGAATTAAACAAAACTCAAAGTTTATGTAAATAAGTTAGGGTTTATGTTATACCTTTGAAGATTCGAAGACGACTAACAAAGAAAAGATGAACACGACGAAGATTGAAGATCAAAGCCTTTGAAGATTCGAAGAACACCTCGAAGATTCTTGAAGAACACGAAGAACGCGAAGAACACTTGAAGATCACCTTGAAGATTGATGATGATTTCGATGGTGGTGGTGGAGGGTTTCGGTTTTGGGAGCCGAAACTAGGGAGAGAGGGAGAGAGATTTGGGAGAGAAAATTGTTTTTGTGATTTGGTATAATGAAAAGGTTTAGGTTAGGTCTCTATTTATAGGGAGGATAGGAAAATTCTAGAATTAGGGTTAGGGTTAGATTTACTTAGGGAACAAGTTAGCTTGAAGAGGGGGTTAAAGAGTGTTGCTTGGGTTGAAAATTTGAAGGGCAAAAGGGTAATTTTACCCTTCCAAAATCGGCTAGGGTTTAATGGGATTAGGGTTTAACTTTTTTACTTAAGTCCTTATACTTTAATTTAGCTTAAATGATTCCTTAATTATCCCAATTTAATTATTTTAAGTACACAATAATTATTTGTTCATGAAAGTTAATTAACTTATTATTTTTATTAACTTGTCAATTAATGTACAAAGTTAATTAGTATATTTTATAATTCTTAACGCTTAACCATTATCGGTTAAAGTTTAATTATTAAGTTTAATTATATTGTTGGGCATTTAATATGGAAAAACATAGAATGGAAAAAAAAATTAAGGGTCGTTATACAGCATCCAAAGTAAGTTCCGTAGAACCAGTGACATGTGTAGAATAGGCAGAATTTGCTGCGATAAGCTCATCAGTAAGCACCACGTCACCCTGGTCACCACCTGTAGTAATTTTCTCAGTAGAAGCAGTGGAAGGAGTAACAATGGTAGTGCCAGCAGCATCAAAATCAAGAACCTCCTTAACAATATTATCAATAACCTTTTCAAGTGCAGGAGGAGGTTCCGTTATCATTTCATCAACTACTTCAGAATCAGTGGTTGAAGTAGCAATATCGGAGACTGTAGGAGGAGCAGCAGAAACATCAGCAGTAGCTAGCTCCTCATGAACAGTAAGATCTGTGGAACCAGCATCCACAATGTCTCCAGTAGAGCCAGAAGCAGTAGAAGCAACAACACTAGTATCAGTACCACCAGTAGACAAATCAGTAGCACCAACACCAGTAGCAGAAATAGAGAGCTCATAAGTAGAAACAATAACATCCTTTTCTTGCTCCCCCTCTGCCTGTTCATCTACCCTGTTAAGAACTGAAACAAGAGAACATTTTATGTTAACAACTGTAGAACCAAATAAATTTGACTCAACAATTGCATCTGTTGTTGGTCTCTGGGGACAGACTGGTGATTTAGTCAGCCCTTCGATTGAGACAAAGTTAGGTGTCTGTAAGTGCAGCTGTGACTCTGCTGACTCATTGGCAACACATGTTGACCCAGATAGTGTAAGATTTCTGGCTGGTAATGATGTAGGAGTGTGACTCTTATCATGATCCAAGTAACAAATGGGCTGTGCAGTATCCTGAGCTGACTTAGCACGATGAGGAGCCAGCTCAAGTCTGCTTTGGGGGTCAGTTATGTTCTCTGCTGGTTGTACTGTCAGCAGAGGATATTTTATGAAGTATAATTTTGAAAAATGTGGAAGTGCCTGGTTAAAAGAGTATGGGTTGCTACTCTTCTTAACACTAGTTTTAAAACCAGTCAGCTTGGGAGCTAAGGTTGTGCCTTTAATTCCACTTTCATTTTTCAAGTTAGCAGCTAAAATATTTTTAATTAAGTTAGAGATTTATGCTGTTTGGTCTAGAGACGCACCAGGTTTCATAGCAGCTTTCTTTTTAGAAGCAGCAGTTGAGACTGGGGCAATCCCTCCTGTGGTTTACTTGAAGCCAGCTTTAGCTCGTTTGGATTTGCATGTTACCAAGAAATAGTTAAGCAACAGATTCCAATACTAGAAGTGGGTATATATAAGACTAGGGCCAATCTTTATTATCAGAGAGCACTAGATTCTAATACAACTACTGCTTTACCAGTATGTGAGACGGTGGCTGTACTAGTTGAGGTAGCTGGCTTGCGCTGAGGTCCCTCCCCCTCAGCTGGTGCAACACCAGAGGCAGTCGTTTGGTGAACTCCATCCCGAGCAGCAAGATACTCGAGCATGCCTGATGTTAAACCAGTATATGGAGCAGTAGGAGCATCTTTTGGCATCCCCCTTGCTTTGGAGGCAGGTCGAATGACTCATCAACAATCTGCTGGTAAGCTTCACCCAGCTCATTTTCAAAAACAAGGCTCAAGAACCTTGGAAAGGGGATTAAGTGTGTTCATTTGGGTGCAAGCACCATTTACCTTAGCCACAAGAAAATTTCACCAGCATAATCAATATTGCGGTTAAACAACAACCCGTAACCAATCTTCAGCTCAAAATCTGAGCACTGGTCAAAATTCCCTGACTTCTAGCTGATGCATTGAGTCAGCAATCCAAATAAATAATACCATAGAGGTGGCATATGCTTCCTTAAGGGCGTATGAGCCACTGGTCTATTGAACCCTATAATTTCCAGTACCTCCCTTCTAAACTCATCACTGGTAGGTGAAGTAACAAAAGGTCCACTTGGCAGATCAAGAGCTCGTCGGATGGCATCAATGGTGATTGAGCAGGGTAGGGTTTCAGTAACCATGCCACGAATACATGGAACGTTCTGTGGAGTGGTGGCCATGGTAGCAGTGTACCAGAATCTGGCCAAGCAAGCTGGATAAAGACGTGAAGGTACACCTGTAATTGCTCTAGCCAGAGGTGATTGCTGTATATAATCGATTAACGTTTCATAGTCCATGTTGGCTTTGGATTTGGGAATGGACAAGGCATGAGCAGCATTGCCTCTCGATAGGCGAATGAGAGTGTGATCTGGTGCATTAGCAACCCTGACTAGATTAGGATGAAGATTGAACAGTGGACCCTATACGACTTGTTCCTCGATGACCGGTGGAGGTTGCTGTTCTGGTTGTTGTTGCTGTGATTGTTGTTCCTCTGGTTGGTTTTCTATGGGTGGTGATTGTTGTTGTTGTTGGTCTGCCATTGATGAACTTGTTGAAGATAAGAGTTTGAAAGATTTGAAGATCTGAAGATTTGGGAATTTAGAGAGAAAAGTGTGACGACCCAGAAATTTCCGACCAAATTTAAACTTAATCTTCATATGGTTTCGACATGATAAGCAAAGTCTGTAATGTTGAGTCTCAAAAAGTTTGAACTGTTTCATATAATCAATTGACCTTCGACTGCACTCGACGATTCACGAACAATTAATTGTAAATAGATATGTGTGTATGTATATATAAATAATAATTCGAAATATAATTTGAAGTATTATTTGTTGTTGTTATTAAAAATTAATAAAATAAAAATAGGATATTATAATAATTATTATTTAAAATATATCTCTATATATAAATAAAGTATATTAAAGATAAATATTAAATGATTGTAATACTCGTTTGATGTTCCGATTGATATTAAGCAAGTTAAATTCAAACTTATGTAATTTTAAAATAAAGGGTTATCCGAAAATGAGTTATATAATCTATAGGCTTATTAAGAGTATAATTAGGAACTATTTGTTAATTTTAAACTTTGTATATTTTACTTAGGGGTTGGAAGTAAATAATTAATGTAATTTTTATTTAATAATTTATGATCGAATTTTATACCATAATGACCAAAATAAATAAATATAATTAATTTAAAAATATGGGATTTTTTTGAAGACTTTTATCCGCCCCTAATTATCAACGGACAACGATATTCTATTCTAATTAAAAATTGTCGACTCAATGATTGTTCAATTCACATGTTTAAAATTAAATATTATTATAATTATTATTATATTATTATTATTAATTATTAGTATTACTTTATTTATATTATATAATTAAAGTGTTGGTACGTTCAATTATATGTCACGAGAAATAGCAAGTGGGTACTGTGTTTTAGTTGTGTTTCTTTCCATAACCTAACTTACATAATGCATATGATTATGAATATACATATTCACCATGTTTAGTAATCTTACAACCACCTGCAACTTTCTTTTTCTATTCGATCTAACAAACTATTGTTCTGGGTTCTATCACTGCTACTACTACGGCTTCGTATTCGATCCACCCACCCTCAACTACCATCAAACACCCATCAAGATCCACTCAAGAACACCATAGACCCATCGACAACTCCAACGAGTCACCACCATCTCTACCATTTTCGAATAACAACAACAATAAACACCACTCCATCACCATCGAATTTACTAAACCACCCATACCCAATTTCTTATTCAACCATTATCAACATATCATCGAGCCTCATTACCATCTTCTAATTTTGTTACTCGAAACCACCTCAACCGAAACTCTTCATGTTATTAACTTCAGTTTCTATTCAATCTCTAGCTAAACCGGACGGTTGACTTGTTTGTTGTTGCCATTTGTCTTCTGTTTTGTAGCTCAAACATTACCCAAAACCACAACCCACGAACCATCATCATATACGTATTGTTGCTATTCAGTCCAACCGCCATCATTCCATCATTCTCCTTACTATTTCTATAGCCACCATCGTTGTATTATTGTTTTCTGCAGCCCCAATCGAGCCTCTATTTTCTTTCATTTATATTCCTGTTCGAATCAAACCCATCTGTTTTGCAATCACCAATAAAACCCATATTAACCCTACTATTGCTGTTTCTTTTGTAACAAACATCACCACTCTAACCACATTCAAACAACACCCACCTGCAAATTCCTCTTGTTGTTGTTGTAACAATTCAAACCCTACAACACCCAACGATCCATGGATTGTTTTCGTCAGCTTGTTCGAACCACCTTAACCCACATCACCTTCCTACTATTCGCTTGTTTCTGATTCTATTACATTCGAAAACCACCGGCCAAAACAGTGAAGTATGGCTGCTGTATAATAATAAAAAAATACTTTTATGTTTCTTTTTCTGTTTCCTGCTCGAACCACGGCTCCCATAAACAATTTATATTATTATTTTCTGTTTTGAATATGATACTGGCCGACAACAATAACATGGGGGACCAGAACCCTCGCTGTATCTGTTTTAGAAAACAGATTTAATAAAAAAACGTACACTTTATTCTTTCAATCGGACTCCTACAATTTGGATTCTGTTGTTTATTAAATGGGCCGATCATTTTTCCTTGGGTCACTTAAACTTGTAACTTGGGCCGTTGGGGTATTAGGGCCTTTACGAAATTGGGCCTATCTACTTGGGCTGTAAGTATTGCTGTCACTCAAGATGCTGCATCGTGCAAGACACAACAAACCAAAGCAAGACTTTTGCTGCTATTGGATCCGAGACCAAACGCATTTTTCTTGATCTCTTATTCGTTCTTAATAAACAGAGTGATAATGACTCGTTGACGATGATGATCACTGTTTCGATCACCATAAACCGTTTATACTTCTGCCATATTTATTTCTTTTCTATAAACGAATGATGATGAAACTGAAAACGTTAATTATGATGATAAAGTGATCGTGATATAATGATGGGATGATGGAAGCTTGAGGAAAGGCAGACTTAATAGGATATATAGTTATAATTCGGGTTTAAAATAGAAATGAGATGGTAGAGGGATGGTTGGACGTATTGTTGGTTAATTGAGAGGTCTTAGGTTTGAGTCCCGGCAGTGGCGTTTCTTTTTAAATGCTTGTTTCTTCAAAGGTTGTATTCTAAAATTATTATTATTATTATTATTATAAAAATAATACATTTTATTATTATTATTACTATTATTAACATTAGTATATATATTTACAAGTATTATTATTATTATTATTATGTATTATTAGTATTAAGAATTTTCATCAAAATTAGTGTTTTTATTGTAAAAATAATACAACCTTTTTATTTTATTATTATTACTATCATTATTACAATTTTTATATATTTTGTTATTATTATCATTTTTAATATCAAAATTAACATTATTATTAGTATTATCATTATTATTATTCTTATAAGTATCATTTTACTTTCATTAACACTATAACTATTATTATTAATTATTAATTGAATTATCATTATCATTATTATTTTTATTATTATTAGTAACATTATTATTATCATAACTATAATTACTATCATTATTAAAGTATTATTACTATTATTATTATTATAAAAATACAACCTTCTATTTATTATTAATAGTATTTTACCAAATAAATATTAGTTACATAAAAATATACTTAATATATATAACATAGCTATATTAATATTGTTATAATAAATAATAAATATTTATCTAAAGTATATATAAAATAAATGAACTTAATTAATTACTAAAATCTATAATTATTAAATATAACAATTATATCACTAATAATAATATATAATTTTTTTGATTACGATTATATGTGTTAATATATATAATTGAATATAGGTTCGTGAATCTGAGGCCAACCCTACAATTGTTCAATGTCGTCATATGTATTTTTACTACAAAATACAGTATTGTGAGTTTCATTTGCTCCCTTTTTGAATGCTTTCGCTATATATATATTTTTGGGACTGAGAATACATGCGCTGCTTTATAAATGTTTGACGAAATAGACACAAGTACTTAAAACTACACTCTATGGCTGGATTATTAAACCGAATATGCCCCTTTTTAGTCTGGTAATCTAAGAATTAGGGAACAGACACCCTAATTATAACGAATCCTAAAGATAGATCTATCGGGCCCAACAAGCCCAATTCGGGTTACGGATGCTTTAGTACTTCGAAATTATCATGTCCGATGAGAGTCCCGGAATGATGGGGATATTCTATATTTATCTTGTTAAGGTCGGTTACCAGGTGTTCACCATATGAATGATTTTTATCTCTATGCCGTTTGCGAAATGCCTGATATGAGATGTATATTTATGGAAAAATGAAATCTTGTGATCTATTAAAATTATGGAAATGATTGATTATGATAAACTAATGAACTTACCAACCTTTTGGTTGACACTTTAAAACATGTTTATTCTCAGCTATGAAAGAAATCTTTCGCTGTGCATTTGTTCATTTTAGAGATATTACTTGGAGTCATTCATGACATATTTCAAAAGATGTTGCATTCGAGTCGTTGAGTTCATCAAGATTATTATTAAGTCAACTATAGATGGATATATTATGAAATGGTATGCATGCTGTCAACTTTCGATGTAAAGAAAGTTTGTCTTTTAAAAACGAATGCAATGTTTGTAAAATGTATCATATAGAGGTCAAATACCTCGCGATATAATCAACTATTGTGAATCGTTTATAATGTATATGAACAGGTCCTTTTAAAAAGTGTGTGTGTTTGAAAGGTAAATTAAAGAGTTAATAACCGAAGGTTATTATGTGGAATGGACCGCCTTATTTAACCTTTCGGATTGATGGAAAAAGTGCAGGAGAGAGAAAATGGCAACTGTCTTCTGCAGGCGCGTGGAAAGATGTGACAGACTGGCACGTTTTTGAGGGGACACAGTCTGTTAACATGACGTTTAATCGGCTTGAGCACTCATACCTCCCATTAAGCATTAAATGCAGCAGTTTTCAATTCAAAAATGAAGTTAAAAACCATAAGATAAATTTTGTATTAAATACAAAAAATTTTTGTGACATTTAATATGTTATGAATTTAATTTTAAATCATTTGGAGTAAATGAGTTTCAGATTTAAGGTATCATTTAAGTATTGTGAGCTATTTATTATTTTGTTTTGAACATTGAATAACCATGATATAAAGACCTTGTTGTGCTGACTGTTTGACATGTAGGCAGTAAGTGAAAGTTGTAGCTTACTGGTTTGTCCTACATGTTGTTGAACCAGCACACCAACAAAGTTGTCTTTGATTTTAGAGTTTAAGCATACCCAGCTCAGAGATGAGATAGTTAAAACGTTTCTCATCTAAGGGCTTTGTGAAAAGATCTGCTAACTGCTGGTCTGTTGAAATAAAATGTAGCTCCACATCTCCTTTTTGAACATGATCCTTTATGAAATGATATCGAACGTCAATGTCCTTCGTTCTAGAATGCATCACAGGATTGTTGGTAATAGCAATAGCACTTGTATTGTCACAGTAGATTGGAGTTTTTGTAACATGAACACCATAGTCCTTCAACTGGCTTTGCATCCATAGTACTTGAGCAGTACATATTCTGCCTCAGCAGTGGATGTGGACACATTATTTTGCTTTTTGCTCGTCCAGCTGACTAGCCTACCACCCAGTAACTGGCAACCACCAGTAGTACTTTTCCTGTCTATCTTACATCCTGCAAAGTCAGCATCTGAATACCTAATTAGCTCAAAATCTTGGTCTTTGGGATACCAAAGACCACGTTTAGCAGTACCTTTCAGATACCTAAATATCCTCTTTACTGCTAGCAAATGTGACTCTTTAGGATCAGCTTGATATCTGGCACAGAGATAAGTGGCCAACCTAATATCTGGTCTGCTGGCTGTGGGATAAAGTAGGGACCCAATCATACCTCTGTATTCAGTGATATTGACTGGTTCACCATTGGGATCAGCATTAATTTTGATAGATGCTGCCATTAGAGTCCCTATATCTTTTAAACAGGTCAGACCAAGTTTCTTTAACATATCTTTGATATATTTATCTTGACTTATAAAAATTCTATCATCAAGTTGTTTAATTTGCAATCCTAAAAAGTATTGCAAATCTCTTTGTAAGCTCATTTCACATGTCTTTGACATAAGTTTTGAAAAATCTTGACAATGTTTCTCATTTTTAGAACCATAAATAATATCATCCACATATATCTGTACTAGCAAGAGATCACCATCTATCTCCTTTGAGAATAGAGTGGTATCAATTGTTCCAACTTTAAAACCTATACCAGTGAGATACACATGAAGTGTCTCATACCATGCTCTTGGTGCCTGTTTTAGGCCGTATAGAGCTTTGTCTAACTTGTAGACATGGTCTGGATATTTATTGCTTACAAAACCAGGAGGCTGTTTGACATAGACTTCTTTTTGTAGCTTCCCATTTAGAAATGCAGACTTAACATCCATCTGGAATACCCTAAATTTCATCTTAGCAGCATATGCCAAGAACAATCTAATGACTTCCATCCTAGCCACTGGTGCATATGTCTCTCCATAATCCAATCCTTCTTCCTGTTTGAAGCCCTGAGCTACCAATCTAGCTTTGTTTCTGATCACAATCCCATCTTCATCCATCTTATTCTTGAAAACCCAGTTGGTACCAATGATCTTTTTAGTTTCATTATCAGGTTGAGGTACCAAAGTCCAAACCTTATTCCTATCAAACTGGGAGATCTCTTCTTGCATAGCTCCTGTCCAGCTAGGATCTTTGATCGCTTCTTCAGGACATGTAGGTTCAATGGTAGATACAAAGTTCACATGCATACAAAAGTTGTTGGTTGCATGTCTTCTTGTTTTAACACCACTTGCCAGATTACCAATAACTTGTTCAATTGGATGCTCCTTTGTCCATCTAGTGTTATGAATAGGTGAGCTTGTTGTGGAATACACAGCATCTTGATCATCAGCTGGGTCAGAGGAATGAGCATCAGTGGGAGACAGATGTTCATTATGAGTGTAACCAGTACCAGCTTGAGATCCTTCAGAACCAGTAGACCTATGCTCAAGTTGTAAAACTTATGTAGAGCCAGTAGGTCTACCTGGTTTAGACACAGATGGAACAGAGTGTTCCATCTCATCACCAGAGAACCCAGCAACATGGATTGGTGAGGGATTTGATGCTGATTCTTCTTCATCATCTAGAGCTTGCTGAGTTGCCTCTTCAAACAGTAACTCTTCATCTTCTTGACCAGAGGATGAAGTAGGGGCAGTTTCATCAAATGTAACATTAATAGATTCTTCAAAACAACCTCTTCTTTTATTGAAAACCCTATATGCCTTTGACATGTTAGAATATCCAAGAAATATACATTCATCAGCCTTAGCATCAAACTTGCCTAGCTGATCCCTATTGTTTAGAATGAAACAAGGAGTGCCAAATACATGAAGAAATGAAATTGAGGGTCTTCTGCCTTTGAGACCTTCATAAACAGTTTTCTGATGTCTTTTCACTATTAAAGATCTATTCTGGGTAAAACATGCAGTGTTCACAGCTTCTGCCCAATATGAATTTTTCAGGCCAGACTCAGCCAACCTAGATCTTGCTACTTCAATGAGAGTTCTGTTTCTTCTTTCTGCAACACCATTCTGTTGAGGTGTTCTCACAGCAGAAAAATTTTGTGAATTACTGTAACACCCTGATTTTATATATATATATATATATATATATATATATATATATATATATATATATATATATATATATATATATATATATATATATATATATATATATATATATCACAGCGGAAGACTGAATTTACATAAAAGCCCTTAGATAACATTTACAAACCATAATTATCAAATTAACTTAGTTAACGTTATTACAATATTCCAAAACGTCGGTGTTACATGAAAACCTTATAAAACTAGAAAACATCAGAGTTAAGCACGTAGTCAAACATGTCTTCAACCCAATAACAACACCCATCCTAACCAGCAGTACCTAAACCTGCAAGGGGTGAAAATGTGGGGGGAATTAGCACACAACTAAGTGAATGGATACTATCTAACAGACTAAGCATAAGCAACTGAACATGCATGGGGTCACAGTTATGCTAACGTCCTGAACTAGCATACAACAACTGACAATATGAGGATCGGCGGCTTGTACGAGCACACGACGTAGTTAATCAAGCTACAGTCTACCGATAGTCCGATTTACTGATTTCACTGTATAACCGTCCAAATGCAACATATGCGTCCTTCTATGCTATACTGAACAATCAGTAACTCATGACCCGACCAGGCTACCACTGTCGACCTCACATCAACCCTGCCTTGCTGCCTCGGAGGGTTCCCAACCTTGCTGCCTCGGTTGGTGTCAAACTAACAGTGTGCACATAAGATCACAGATAAATAGTCATGCAATCGTCCTAACTAGCATGACAATATCTAACTACGCATGGTAATCGTACTGAACATAAACATAGTAATAAAGAGTCTGAACAAGTAGCATGTCAGCTACTTAATACTCTATTCAGAGATAGACCCACTCACCAATTACCAGCAACGGCTCAGATTCTAACTACTGAGCTTTCTCTTTATCCTTTTCACCTAAGAATAAACATAACCAAGTCAGTAATCATGTCTTGATATCATCCCAGCAACAAGACAATAACATCAATATATATAAACAAACACTTGAACACTTTATCAATCTGAACTGTCAACCGTACGAGTGACACTCATCCGCAAGTCTGAGAAACATCAACCGTGAGGTTGACACCTCACTCGTACATTTGGTCCTTGGCCAAATATCCAATTAACAACAGTAGATCCGTACGGTTGACCACACGAGTGACATATGACCCGTACGAGTCATATCTCAACCGTACGATCTAACTAGCAAATATAATAGTTCAAGTACCCACTCACTCGTGCGGTTCACCATGCGGTTGACCGCCTCAACCGTACGAGTGAAATCTCACTCGTGCGAGTGAAGGCTCACTTGTGAGAGTGAAAAGGAACATCAATAGCAACATGTAATAACATTATCCAACCTATATTCATCATATATTCATTCATTCATAAGCCTATATCAAGAATTCGACCCATAATAACAAATTAACACATGCACACTAGACACATACGCTAATACCTCTATTTCTGACCTAAATATATTCTGATATAGCTTCTAAAAAGTTTACCATTGGAAAGGATTTTTCATTACGATTCTAACGATACTTGATTCATCAAAAACGGAGTTACTGTTTGAAAGTTATGACCAAAACAAATTTCCACAAATCTGACCCTATGCTCACACGAGTGACTGAGGTCTCACTCGTGCGAGTGAGTCCTCACACATGCGGTTGACCCTCACAAGTGTGGTCACTCGTGCGGGTGACCTTTCACTCGTGTGGGAGCTGAAGAACAGCTCCGGCACGCTGATTTTCACATTTTTGGCCCAAAAACTCGATTTTTGCAAGTTTTAACCTCAAAGCCACTTGAAAAACATCATATAAATCATATAACAACTATTTCTAACATCAATTGAGCATAACAAACACAAATCATTAAGATCCAAGCTCATATTCATCAAAAAACCCATTTTACACCCAAATCCATTTCTTTAATAATTAAAGCAAGAATTCAAACACACAAACCTGGATTGATGATCACAAGGATAAAAGAAATCAGATTCTAAAGCTTTTAAATCCAATATCTTACTTGGATTCAATTAGGGTTTGAGAGTGATAATAGTTAGGTACGGGTTTTCTTGAGAAATATCTAGAAATGAGAAGGAATAAGCAGTTTACACTCTTAAGTGGGTATTAAAACCCATACCCCACAACACACGGGTATTTATCAGTTATCTAAAATCTTTCGTACTTCGTTAGGAGGCTCTAACGGAGTCCAAATTAAACAAACAAACCATTTCTGTGACCCTTGTCAAAAACTGGTGTTAACCACATAATCAATTAATAATAAACACATTATTAAAATAAAAGCATATTTTTACCACAATTATAAACCTAAGGGTAATTAAGTAATCTTACATCTAACCCCGGTTTCAGTCTGTTACAAATACCTTTGTCAGCACAAAATTCTTCCAAAGTAGCATTTCTGAATTCTGTACAATGATTCCTTCTAAGCTGCTTCACCAGTTGCCCATTCAGTAGTTCCATTCTTTTGATAAAATTGTTAATTTCATCAGCAGCTTCACTCTTTTACTTCAAAAAGAATACCCAAGTGTATCTGGAATATTCATCAACAATCACCAGTGTATACTTCTTCCCACTACAGCTGGCTATATTAACAGGACCAAAAAGATCCATATGAATTTGGTGAAATGGTTTCTCAACATATGAAATCTGCTTTGACTTGAATGAGGCATGGTGATGCTTCCCTTTTTCACATCCAGGATACAGTTTGTCCTTCACATAAGACATTGTGGGTAGCCCAAACACCAAATTTTACTAGATAACTTATGAATATCTTTGAAGTTGAGATGTGAGAGTCTCTTGTGCCATAATTACTTAAGGTTATCTGCTGCCTTTGAATAAAAACAAGTATCAGTTTGTTGTGACTGCTGTGTTCATGTCAATTTGATACATGTTCTCATATTTTTTTGCTATCAGCAGTGGCTTCCCTGTCTTATCAAAAATAGTGTCAATCTTCCTTCTAAACTGGACTATCTTACTTTTGCTTGTCAGTTGGCTTATGCTGAGTAGATTATGTTTAAGCCCAACGACATATGCTACATTTGAAAATGTAACATTCCCATTTGTTAAAGTACCAAAACCCTTTGTGTAACCCAACGAATTATCTCCATATGATACAACTGGATCATCCTTTTCTTGATAGTCCATCAGAAGGGACTTACATTCGGTCATATGTCTCGAACAACCACTATCGAGATACCAGATTTGCTTGTTTTGAATGCCCTGCACAGTAGCTAAGAGATTAGTTCTTTTTGGGAACCCATCCAAGGATGGGTTCTGGAAGGGTCATCTTTGATGATCTCTTCCTGTCTGTTGGCTTACTTGAAGAGGCAGCAGCAGATGTGGTTAGGGTTAGAGTACACCAGTTGGCTAAGTGAAACTTGCTGCCACACTTGTAGCATTTTCTCACATTTGGTATCGGTGACTGGTCATACACTGAGTAAATGGGTGCAGTAAGATCGGGTCTACTTTCAGATATGGCAGCTATGAGCTGGTCAAGCTTGACAGTAATTATCTCAGTGATAGATGGCTCAGCACATGATTCCACAATGTGGTTCACTTTAGCTTCTCCCTTAAGGGCAGCTTTCCTTTTAGAACCAGTACCATAATCATGGTATACTGCCTTGCCTTTGTTGTTCGACGAGCCAGTGTGGGAAGTTACTGACCCGTCAGCTGATACCGGACGATTCGTGTGAATCTTGATTGCTGCCTTTGACTTGCCAGTATTGCGTTTAGCTGGCTTGTCAGCAGCTACTGGTTGACCAGTACAATTTTCATCAGCTGGCTTAGCATTGGCGGAATTTGAACATGAAGGGGAATCAATTGTTTTTGACTTTCTTTGGTTGTTTTCAGTGATTTCCCTTTTAATGCGTCTTTCCTTTGGAGTCATGTGGTAAATGCTTGAGGGATCAGTAGTTTCATCAATTGAAGCACTGGTTTCCTTGGCATTTACTTCATCCTCCAAGATTTCTTTCATGGACGGTGATGGGGTCTCTGTAGGTCTAACAAACTTATTTGTTAAGACCTTTTTACCCTTAACTATCTTGGTAAAAGTATTTGGCAAGACAGCTTCAGGATCAGTTTCGAGAATGGGGTCCATGTAAGTAACTTCTGCAAGAGCAGCAGCAGCAGCATAGTCACCAGCAAAGAATGCTTCAACTTGGGCAGGTACCTACTCATTCACACATTTTGCTGTGCGTTGAGCAGATGTACACCAGGAAGCAACAATCTTTTTGAGATCGTTTAGCTGGTTCTTAACCTTTGCTGCCTCAACGTGAAGAGACTTTAAAGCAAAATTTTGTTTTTCAAGTTTTGAAATTTCATCTTTCAAGATTTTAATTTCATCATTTTTGCCTTTAAGTTTTTCATTTAGAGATTTGTTATCAGATTTTAAAACTTCTTCACGTTTACTGCCTCTACATAAATCAACTCTAAGGTAGTCAAACATTTCAGCTTTTTCATCATCAGTATAAGTTCAAAAATTATCAACCTTATACAGCATTTTAGATTTTCATTGAGGTGAGTCCTTTTTCAGATCAGCTTCCCTCATATCAGCCATAAACATACTACCATTATCATCCTCATCAGACTCCTCGATCTCCTTGGCCATCAAACACAGCTTTCTACCAGAAGCATAACCAGCATCATCATCATCAGTATCACTGTCAGACGATGAAGAAGAGTTGGTTTCATCCCAGTCATGATGCTCAGCAACTAGAACCTTTTCTGGCTTCTTTTCCTTCTTATCAGCCTTTACACGTTCCTTCATCTGAGCTTTCATAGCTTTGTACTTGTTCTTGTACTTGTCAGCTTTTGAGAGAGAGTTAGCATGTGAGACAGAAGGTTTCCTGGACATGCATTCAGCAGCAAAATGTTCAACCTTCCCACAATTGTAACACTCAGATTTAGGACCCTTGACTGATTTGCTGCTATACCTAGCACTTAGTTTCTTACTCCCTTTGTATGGCTTGCTGGTTTTGTTACAATTAAACCTTTTGAACTACCTAGCCAGCAAAGCCATACCTTCAGCAAAACCTTCCACATCATCTTCATCATCAATGCTTTCTTCAAACCCAGTACCATTATCCACATCATCTTCAGCTGACTCTTCTTCTACTGTCAACTTTTGAACCAGTAAAGCCTTTTGAGCTTTCTTTTTAGCAGCAGCCATAAGAGCAGTATCATCTATTTTAGAAGATTTTGAAGTGGTGGGGGCAGACTTAAAGTTTTATTTCAAGTTTAGTTCAAGTTTAGCTTCTGCCTTCTCATGGTTCCAAAGTGTACCATATAGGGAAGACATGTTAAAGTTCTTTAAAGTCTGGGTGGTTCTTAGAGGGTCAGTCACTGGTTTCCATTTGGCAGACAATAAGTCAATGAATTTGTTTACTTGTTCAAAATCAGTATATGTGATTTTCAAAGTAAGCAGGTCAGCAACTAAGGAGTTAAACCTAATGAAGGTTTGCTTAAGGGTTTCATTCTTATAGGCAAAGAACATTTCATACTCTCTTTTCAAAGCAATAATCTTGTTCTGCCTAACCTCATCCATGCCTTCATAAGTAACATCTAGATAGTCTAACATAAGCTTAGCATTCAGTTTTCCTTTAATTAGTTTGAACAGGTGATTAGGTAAAGTATTAGCTAACAGAGTTCTGATCTTAGGGTCAAGTCTAACACGACGTTTGTCCTCAACATCCCATTTGGCTGGAGTGAGAACAACCTCTCTGCCAGGAATGGCAGGAGTGTCAGCAGTGGCTGGAATGCTATCAATAGTTTCAATTGGGAAAAATGGATCATCTGTGGCAATACCAGGCATAAGTGGGTCAATAGACTCCAGGTGAAGCATGAACCTTGCCTTCCAAGTTTCATACTCATCTTCATCAAATTTGGGTGGTCTATTGGATGAGGCATTTTCAAGGTAAGCTGTATTTGAGTATGCAGACATGAGAGAATTCAAATCCAAGATATTAAATTATCAAGATTGAAGCTCTGATACCAGTTGTTGGTCCCTTGATTAACAACATGAGTATTGTAGAGGGGGGTGAATACAATTTCTTTGAATTAACTTACCAATTAATCATAGTTAAGTATTCAAGCATGTAATTTAACTAGAGTCAAAGGTAATTTTTCAGCTGTTATTCTTTATTGATTAAATCACAAAGAATTACAACTATCCTTGGCGGAATGATAGTTGGTTGATACAGATTTACCTAAGTATAGCTATGAGGATACACTTAAAGCTATTACACGTTTTGGACTCTAATTTATAAAACCCACACCACTAGTTGTTACAATAGTGGATACAACAATTTATAGTAGTCCTTTTAACCGTGTAATTATTCCATTGTCCACTGGTACATAGGATATCTGTACTTGTGGGGACAACTGCATCAGAGAGTGTGCTCTCCTCTTTCCTCTTTGGTAGCTATTTGCAGGAACACCCCAATTCGGTTTGACACCACTATTTGTTTAAACAAATAGAATGTTGTGTTCCCTAGACATTGACAAAGTATAGCACATGTCTGCACATGCGTTAAACTTCTACATTCCCACATGGTCTTGTAAGGTCACTTGTCAGTCGCCGACGCGTGTCCTTTCCTGTTTAACTTTGTCTTTGACTTCTGTTGAATAGTACAATTGATGTAGACCACTCAGAAACTACTATGCTTGTAATGGAGCATAGCTATCTTGTGTAGTAAGCTGCATTCCAGCTATGCTGGTTCTTCATTGCTGATTCACTTGATATTATTGAATTGCTGAGTATACATCCTGTGCTGATTAAAGAACACTGACTACCTTGTGCTGGTAGACTAAGCAGCAAACTAAACACTCGACATTGCAATATCTGCTGTCTATACATAAACAAACTTGTGCTGGCTGCACATAACATTTTAGTGCAAATAAATTACAGTTTTGTCATAATTAAATCCTTAATTATTTTGGGGACTCAACACTAATGATATAGACTTCTCTAACAAACATAAGAATCCTATATGTCTTGGAAGCAGCTTTAATTATCCATAAACCACAATTAGCACAAAATCAAACCACAATTATCAATATTCAAAAAGACAAAAATAAAAAATAATCGAAAATCACTAAAATCATTGTGATGAAAAAAAAAAGCTCACTGTACCAAGGACTATAACCGAATTTTTTGAGTCTACAAAATAATTAAGGATTTAATTGTGACAAAACAGCAATTATGTACACTAAAATGTTATGTGTAGCCAGCATGAGTTTATTTATGTATAGACAACATGTGTTGCTGTGTCGAGTGTTATAGTATGCTGTCTGGTCTACCAGCACAAGGTAGACAGTATTTGATGCTCGTTTCACAAACATATATTTATCTTCAAATTTTATACTTAAACGTGGACTCAACTATATGACAAGTATACGAGTAACAATTACTCGGTAGTTGCAATTAGTAAGTTTTTCGTTTAAGGTTCGTTCCAAGAGAGCGGTGGTAGCTAGTTGAATAAATGCAAACTCAAAATCATCCTAAGTTGTGTTTGATTTGGGGGGTTTTGAAGTTGAGATTTTAAAGAAAACTATTTCAATTTAAACTAAGAAAACTAAGAATGATTAAGTAATTATCAATACTAAAGACATGCACACTTGCTTAATCCACTTGAAGCATTTGGATTGTTCTTTGTTCACTTAAGGTCTAATTGTGTTCAAACTTTGGACTAGTATCCCTACTAGATGTTATTGTGATCAATTTAATACTTGCAAATTCTCATAAGCTTATACCAATTGATCTTAGTTGAATCATGCAATTATCAAAAATACTTAGTAATGATAAGCATAGCGCATCGGGCTAATATATGGTCTTATGCTTGAGCCTGGTCCGTTAGCGGCCCATTGGCCTTTTCCCTCAAAACCCTAATATTGCCTCTATAAATAAAAGGCAGGACTTCTACCCTAAACACACACATATTCTGGATGCTCAAATGCTCCCATCTTCCCCTCTAGGGTTTTACCTACACAAGTGTAGGGTTTTCCCCTAAAACAGCCATAACCACCCTCCCAAGATCATCATCTCGGCTAGGGTTTCACGGTAACCGGACCGGAGGTTAAAGCCGCTGTACATAATAAACCCTCCTCTATTGCACTCAAGTGTATATCTAGCATTAGGTTGAAATATGCTTGATCACACTACAAAAAAACTTTTGATTTTGTGACACTTGCTTAGTTTTTGACGCCTTAAATTGTGAATAATTTGACATGTTTTTGACACCCATAAGTGTCACAAAGTTTTTGACATTTAAAAGCGTCAAAAAGAAAAACTCATTAACAGTTGAAAGTGTCAAAAAGTTAATAATTTTTGACACAACATTTTTTGACACTTATAATTTTTGACACCATATTTTTTCACGCTTCCAATTTTGTGACACTTATAGATGTTAAAAACATGCGAATCTATTCATATATTTTTGCGTCAAAAATAATGGAAGCGTCAAAAAGTGAACATTTATTTGTAGTGTCAATTGGCGCCATCCGTGAGACTTGCAACAATTATTCTCGTGTTCTTGCTGCAAAAAGAGTCAGATTGACTCACATCTGTAAGTTTACTTCTATTTTATTACGGAGTACGTTAAATATCCAGAAAACACATATTAATGTGTGATCTGGTTTGTAGACCAGAATACGCCTAGATTTAATACATGAATTAAAGATAATATGGTGATCTGGTCATGGGTAACATATTTAAATCAAAAGAACACATACAGATCTAATAACAACGGTGTATTGTCAAACCTCTTGAACACCATGTTTTGTTTTTTCAATCAAACACACTACTACATATTATGATATTTAGACCCCCACTTCAAGACCGGTTATGAAAAACACCGGTCTAGAAAGTCCCTCCCCGAAATCCAAAAAATACAACCGGTCTTAATTAGTGGTCGAACCGGTCTAAATATGTGAAAGCTAACACGTCTAGAAGAATAAAGTTTTAAATACATATCAACCGGTCTAAATGAAGAGACGGGTAGATAAATTTTATTTTGGAGGGAATTGAGACAAATCAAACTTTTCACAAAAATTTGGGGGGAAGTTATCTGATCGATCATTCCCCTTTTATCCTATGTTTTCATTATCAATCTACACTAATTTTAGGCAAAACCACCAATATTTTATACGGAGTAACATATACTAAATCATCCTTAGCCTCAGGTACTGCCGCCAGCAAGAGCGAATTCCACCGTCTGTGTAATTGAGGTGCTACCGTCATCAAGTTCGAACTCCACCATCTGCGAATTTTACTTCTACTGTTGAACTTAACTCGGTAGCACCATGGTAAATTTCAATTATTTTGTTTTTGCCGTTTATGTGATTTACGTTTTGCCTTTTGGCTTTAGGGATAGTCTGATTCTATAACTTGGTGCTCATAAACCCTAGAATCTAACACTTACATATTGTCACTTATCGTTCCTATACCCTTTTTCACACTTCATGACTATATTATGCCCTTTTTAGTGAGTTGAAATTCGTGTTATTTATATTGCTAAATGTTAACACAGCTTATCGAAATTCAATTATATAATTACAATCATTGAGTAGGATATCCTTATTGGGTACTTTATATATTTATAAACGATTAAGAGTAAATTATATTAACATCTGATCTTCATCGTCATACAATTATATATTTCTATTAAGTCTACTTGTATAATACAGACTATGTATATACTTTCTAATGTGTGTATATATTTGATTTGTCTGTATTGTTGCAAGTTGTAAGTACTATAAAACGAAGTTTTACAATATGATTAGCTTTTGAAATTGACTTTGTTCATGAATTTTAATAATCAACTTATAGAGTTTCAAACTTTCAATTTATCAATTACATAAATGTCTTAAATGGAAGGAGCTAAATTAAATCCCCTTTTTAGTCTACATACAACATTGTATGCAACTTACGTCGCAATGTCAATTTACAAGCAATAGTTGTATCTTATCTAGATGCTTAAGGTTATATATATACATCATGTGAGTCGATGCACCATAGAAGGCAATACGAATCTTTTCGCTGAATTTTGATTAAGAACACCATTAATAAATTACTTACAAATTTTATTTTTATGCAGGTTAAGTGTATATATTAATACATGGGTTGATAATCGTCATGTAAGTTAATATGATATACTAAACTGCCATGTATGCTCTTGCCCCTTGTATTTAATTTCTTTTTATCTATGTGTTTATGTTTATGTATTTATAATATATTTATATATTTATATTTACATTGCATTGGTTTAGATATAACTGGGCAAGAGTATGTTTTGGCATCCCTGGATAGCATATTTTGATAGTTGATCTAATATGAAGGTCATACTCAGGATGCACTTCAAGAAACTTAAAGTTTTTGATATATTGTTCTCGAAAGTCTGATTGACCATATCTATGTTTTTTTCTTTTCAAAACAGGGGTATGAAAATTAAGATCGCGAGAAAGAGATGGTACATGCCTAAAATATAAACATTAACATGTAAGCATTAATTTTATTATAATGATCAATTTTAGCATATGTGCAATCACTTGTTTTTATTGTTTTTAAGAGAATTAGATAAATAGTTGCAGACTTACCTATAGATTATTATTATTAATTTTTTTTTAGTGTTAAACTTTCATTCATTACTTTGTTGCATCATTCATTCTCATTGTGATCGAATAACATGTTTTATTGTGTTTAGCAACAATTCATGGGTAAGGACCTTCAACAATGGAATAGCTGAAGGTTTAAGACTACAATTCCTGTATTCATATAGGATGTTAAGACACCTTTGAAGGTATGATGCCAAGTTTTTTATATGCAGTATTACTACTTGCGTTTCCTGTCTAATTCATTTTTTATTCCAGATTGGGACCACCCATTTGCAACTGGTTATACCTTGGAGATCGACAATTGAGTATAGTGAGAAGAAGAAGGCTCTTTCATGAATTGGCATTAGAGATCAACAAATGATTTTTGAGTAGTAATAATTCTCAAGTGCAACAAGGTTCTGAAAATAAGTTCATGTTCCTTTTTTATATTTATCTATGCAATTAGTGTATTACTCTGTATTATTTTAATTTGGAGAAACTTCAGCAATGTTGTATCGACAGAAACGATTGTTGGTGTATATATATAATATGATTTGGTTCAGATTTAATAGTGTTGTCGTGGTTTGTCTAATCATATGTTGGCCAACAAATTTGTGGTTTGATTTTTAAGCATACATCAGCTAGTTCTAGTTTAATATGAATTAGAAGAATTAAAAAAAAAGGCGCTCTATACTATATAAATAGACCGGTTGTGATGTCTAGGAACCGGTCTATATACTCATAAACTAGCACCAAATGAAAGTTGCAACCGGTCTTCATATTGTCAATAAGACCGGTTTTGTAACACGTCTATTTGATGTTTTACAATTAGACCTGTGCTATCTAGACGTGTTCAAAAACACGTCTAAATAGCTTTTTCAATACGTCTACTTGACTTTTTTTGTAGTAGTGACATCACCAACCTTTTTTCTTTGATACAATATACATTCCGAATTATTTTTTCTGGGTATGTACGAAGTACATAGAACATTCTGAATTATTTTTTTTGGGTATGTACGAAGTACATAGAATATTTTTTGGAAACTTTATAAGATGCAAATCAATTTAATTCATATTCTTCTTCCCTTATAAATTTGGCGTGAGGAATAACTAAAAGAAGCTTTTAATTTTGACTCGTATACTATTGATGTCATTTAAATTGACATTGAACGAATAAAGTTTGATCCAGTCCCTTCCGAAGCCTGTCGTTTGTATTCATGTTTCTGATAATAACATAAGTAACTTTCTTGTTGAAACTAACGGTTTTGCTGAATCTTCATAAGTTTTGAACAAACTTCGTCGTAAAGGTCCTGCTAATAACTTGCAGGTATTACTTACTATTAACTCGTTTCAGTGTTTTAGCATTGTCGATTTAGACAGGAACGAGGTCAGTACACGGTGGAGACCCGGATTAAAATCCGAGTTAGCGTGAAACTTGCAGTGATCACGACCCGATTCGGGTTATCTGTCAACGCCTCTTCGCTCGTCGACTCCGTCTTTCAACGCATTTTTAGGGGCGGTATACGAGGTAACATGATAAAAATTAATTATAACTCGGGGGTGCTATTCCTCTCGTGTGATATTATTGTTATTCTGGGATTCTCAAATCTCAAAAAAGGATATCACATCCAAAAATAAAAGATAGTTTCCAATTTGTCATGCTTGTACATCTTTGGTCAAATGTACAGTGTTTTAAAGAGAAAATACAACTCTAAAAATAAGTGTATAAGAAAAAAAAAAAAGAAGTGGATAAACTTTCAATGAGATTAAGTTATTTATTTATTTACTCCTTAATATTCGGGGAACACTTGCAACAAAATAATTTTTTATTTTGAAAGATTGATACAAATCTTCTCTCTCTGAAAGTTGCTAAAGTTAAAAAAAAAAAAAAAAAAAAGATTGGTTCTTTATTATGTGTTTGAAGCATGTGGTGGTATGAATTGTTATTAACATATTACGGAGTATATGTGTTGCATATGCTCAACCAATCACCGCCACTTTTAAGAGCAGTTATACCATATCTTATTGCATGGTTATGCAGCAATTAATTTGCAAAGCATAGTGATCTCGTGCAACTTAACAAATCTGTACAACCTAGCTATCATGTGTGACGGTTCAATTCCTTTCCTTTTGATGGAAGCGGCTATATATATATAGTCCAAACAATTTATGTTCTTAAAAAGAATCACCGCACATTCACGATGGTTGTTGTGTTTACTAGAGAAGTTTTTTACTTTAGCTTTCTCGTTTGTTTATCGATGAACACAATGATAAAAATAGATACCAACACTTTGGTACGTGGAGCATCACAATTTGTGGTCCTAGTTAAAGGTCCATAATTAAAACATCGCACACCATCGTTTGCGGCTTACATGCTGCTCAGACAAATGTTCGCTAAAAGCATACCCATAATTAGCATTTGATGCGCATCGAAATTAGCTATGCTCGATCATATATATGCTCGATCAACAACCGCAACACAGACGCACCACATAATATATTAGCATAATGCCTCGATTGGTGACGTTGATGAATGAAAAATGAAGTCATTTGACTGAATTATATTTAGAATTACAATCTTCAATTTAAGTTGATGCATACTGGCACTTATTTTTGTTATACAATTGCAACTTTTATGTTGCTCGATCGTCGTCCTGCTGCGGCACAAAGCCTTGTTGGAAATATTATTGCATCTTATGTGATGTTCAATAGGCAACCCCTTTTGTTGCTTAATCATGACTAATGGGAGGCAAGCTTGCACACACGTCATATGTGGATAATTGAAACGCCTCACAATGATTTAATATCAGGAGGTTACTTCGAATATTAGAAGAAATTGCTTAATGGGTGCCAATGGCCTCTAGATTGTTTGGTGTGATATCAATTATAGTTCAAAACAACTAAATACTTTAATTATCTTGAATTGGAGGCTGACATAGTATATACTATAACTAGCGGAAAAAGAATGTTTCCTTTATCGGTGACGGTCATACACCTAAAACCTCTTGAACTGTAATGCTGTATAATGCTTGAACTGATATGATCTCATTAGTATGATCAAATGGTTGTTAGTTTTCATTTAAGGTTTTGCGAAGTTAAACTAACGGACTCCTTCCGTTTGTGATCAGTGTTCAATCAACACGGCACATTGTTATTCAGTTAATCAAACTGATAACGAGGGTTAGGATTAGTGCTCAACTCACTAATAAATCTAGTACTTTACTGAAGATAACCTCCGAGGTATAGCTACCTTTCAATTATACAACCAAGTGACATACTTCTCACTGCTCAAAGAGAACTCCGAGAGTTCAGAGATAAGTATGTCTGTGTAATTGGCTCATCCAATCAGATCTACATCATTCCAAGCATAGCCTTAACATAAGTATAATTACCTTTCCCTAACCCAATACTAATATCTTGGTCAACATTTCCCTGATCTGCATACTCCGGATATCCTTCCATTTATTTACTTTTCCGCACTTAGGACTTTTAGCTTAAACCAACTACTATCCTTTATCTAGGTAATTTAAATAAAAGACAATTATCACTTGATTTTCAATTCGTTAATCTATTCAAAAATACGACACTAGGTTAACTTACACCTTCTACACCTTAGAAAGTAAAAGTAAATTTAAGCCCCGCATAATATAAATAAACAAAACCACTGTTTGCCACCTTGATCAACTGAATCGGACATCCTGCGGCCTAATGACACCGCACGAATAAAACCGCCCGTTTCGGCCATATCATAGTAGTAACAAGTTTTCTGGCACCGCTGCCGGGGATCGAATATATTGATTGAGAAAGATTTTAAACAGACAAAATTATTGTTTGGTGGTGTCTAAGAAAGACAATTATACACGGACTTCGTTGTTGGATTTTCCGAACAGTTTCCATTTATATTGGAACCAAAAGGATCCTGCCTCACCGTAGTCGGCCTGGCCACCTAGATACAAGTAATCTGTAAGAAATCCTATTAGTTGAGATATCCGATAAGGTTAGCGACCGAATTTCAAGAATAATTATTTTTATTAAATTATCGATCCTTTTAGTAAATTAATATTTTCTAAAAGTTACTTTTAAGTCTTTTTAAATAGAATATCTAAAAAATGGAACAACAAAATATCCTTGCTTCTATGCATAAGTCATGCTTGGAAGAGAGAGGAGGACCAATCACCTTGGGAACCGAAGGAATTCCTGAAATCAGTTCACACATGATTAAACTAGTCAGTATGATCTATAAATTTCAAGGATTACTGACTGACGATTCGAACTTTTAATTAAACAAATTTATCAGTCTGGTTGACTCTTTTAAGAAGGAAGAAAACGAGAAAAACATTTTGAAACTTCATCTTTTTCAATATTCACTTTCTGCACACGCTTTAGCATGGTTTGAAGAACTTAACTCGAATTCAATACATTCATGGGGGGAACTAGCCACCAAATTTCTAAACAAATTTTATCCACCCTCCCTACAAACCTGTTTAAGAAATGACATCACAAACTTTTCTCAAAAAGAAAACGAGTCATTGTGTCTAGAATGTAATAGAATAAAGATGATGCTTAAAAGATGTTCGAATCATTCATTAAGTCGGGCAGACATAATCTGTACGCTTTACAATGGTTTGACCAAGGATGATAAGTCTCGCCTAGACATGGCCTCGCAAGACAATTTCATGTCCCGAACAGCAGACGAAGCATGGAATCTCTTAGATACAATAGCCGCACAACAGGAAGATTGGAGCAATGAAGCTGCTGAGAAGGATGACGTCTTCACTCATACGGTAAAAATGCTGGAAACCAGGTTACAAGATCTCACCCTCACTCTTCAAAGTTTACCAATTCCTAAAAACTCCGATGCTACTAGAACCAATCTAAGGTATCCTTACCCTAGATGGGCACATAAACAGCAGAATAGTTCGGATCATAATATAATCTTCCCGTTACACAAACCTCTTCTCCACTCTAAGGAAATTTTAGTTGAATTTATGAAAAAGCAATACATGATAAACCTTCAAGTCATATAATGTCAAAATAAGTTCGACACTTTGATAAAGACTTTTGAAGAATTAATAACTAATTTTCAGCTTACGCTCAAACGTTTAACCACTAAAGTTGATATAGAGTGTAGTGAGTGAGTTTGATGCCCTAGTAATCACTAGAGGAGGGAAAGAAACAACTGTTAATATACCCATACAAAATTTTTCCAGATAAGGAACCTGTGTCAATTGACCCAGTTGTCAATCCACCAGAACTTATCTCTCCTAAGGCTCCAGAAATTATTCCACGCGCCCGCATACCTTTCCCAGGTAGGCTTTGGAAGGAAAAACAAGAAGTCGCTAAGTATTGGGATATTATCAAGAATATGCATTTGAATGTACGACTAGTAGATGCTTTAGTAAAAATGCCAAACTGCGCTAAATTTTTCAAAGAATTGCTTTCAAACAAAGAGAGATGAAGAGAGATAGTTAGCTTGCCCTTAAGTGAAGAATGCTCATTAGTGTTACAACATAGTATTCCCCCTGTGTTAGGAGACACATGAAGATTTACGGTACCTTGCTACCTGCAAGATGTCCAAATTAGCAATGCATTAGCAGACTTAGGAGTCAAGAAAATTACACTACCAAGGAAAAGGAGCTGCTAGCTGTAGTATTAGCCTTCGAAAAATTCTATTCCTATCTCATCCTGTCCAAAACTACATTTTATACAGATCATTCAGCCCTTAAATATCTATTCACTAAGCAATATGCTAAACCAAGACTCCTACGATGGATCTTACTCCTTCATGAATTCGATATTGAAATTAATGATAAGAAAGGAGCAGAGAACGTCGCAGCAGACCATCTTAGTCGTTTGGAAAACCCAGCGATGGAACAACTTGCTGAACAAGATATCAGAGATAAATTTCCGAAAGAACAGTTTATGAGTTTAGGACAAGCTCACATAGGATCACAATTCACAGATACTCCTTGGTATGCCAACATGGCCAGCTACCTAGTTGCTGGAGTAGTACAAAAGGGAATGAACACATCCCGAAGAAGGAAGTTCTTTAGGGATGCCAAGTACTACTACTGGGAAGACCCTTACCTGTTTAGAATTTGCCGTGATCAAATAATCAGGAGGTGCGTAGATGAAAAACAAGCAGCAGGGATTCTTCATCAATGTCACCACGGACCAACTGGAGGTCATCATGGAGCAAACTTAACCGCAAGAAAATTCTACGAATCGGGATTTTATTGGCCGTCTATTTTCTGAGATGCGCAAGAGCTTGTAAAGCGTTGTGACGCATGCCAAAGGCAAGGTATTATCTCTATGAAGAATGAGATCCCTCTGACTAATATCCAAGCTTGCGAGATCTTCGATATATGGGGATTAGACTTTATGGGGCCATTCCCAAAGTCTAATGGGAAAGAATATGTCCTCGTAGTAGTATATTACGTCTCCAGATGGGTCGAAGCCCAAGCATTTCCAACCAATGATGCCAAGGTCATCAACAACTTCCTGAAGAGACTCTTCTGCCGATTTGGAGCTCCCCGCGCTATAATAAGTGATAGAGGCACACACTTCTACAATACCCAATTTATGAAGGTGATGCAACAATACGGAGTTACCCACAAAATGTCCACTGCCTACCATCCGCAGACTAACGGACAATCAGAGGTCACCAACAGAGCACTCAAGAGAATTTTAGAATGCACCGTCGGCCATCATGGAAATAAATGGGCCAAGAAACTAGACGATGCTCTGTGGACATTCTGAACTGCTTACAAGAATCCTCTAGGGACTACACCCTACCGTATGATCTATGGAAAAGCCTGTCACCATCCACTAGAACTCGAATATAAAGCTCTCTGGGCACTGAAGACCTGCAACCTCGATCCCTCAGTTACCGCTAAGTATCGGAAGATACAGATGAATGAACTCGCTGAATTAAGAGACCAAGCGTATGAAATGTCATATATCTACAAGGAACGAACAAAGCTGACACATGATGCAAAATTGATTGCTACAAAGTTCGCTCCCTGGAGATAAAGTTCTGCTATTTAATTCTTGATTCAAGAAGTTCGCTGGAAAATTTAGATCAAGATGGAGTGGGCCATACAAAGTTATACATGCTTTTCCACACGGAGCCATGGAACTAGAAGGACCTACTGGCAACTTCAAAGTCAACGGCCACCGGCTAAAAGCTTATCTAGAAGACCACGATAATGAGGAACACCTCTTCTCCTTTGATCCATTCTGAAGATCTGGCAATGAAAAGTCGAGCTGTAATGATTTGATAAACAAAGCGCTCTTGGGAGGCACCCCTTGCTTGTCCTTTTTATTTTCTTTATTTTATCTTTATTATTTTCAGTCTACTAAAATATTATCTCTGTGTACTAACAACTAAGCGCCATACTTGCGCTTAGTACTTACAAGTTTGTTTAATGTGTTCACGCAAAATACCAAGTTCAGGAGCTTCAGTTTACATCCCAGTTCGTAGGAGGAGGACCCCTAGAGTTTACTTATCGAAAAGCAGTGCTGACCAGAACAGGCCATCAACAGGGCAATTAGGCCCAAGGCGATTGATATTGGAGAGTGTTGAGGAGGATATTGGTACAGCACCGCCAGCTCCTCCTGTTCAACGCTCTAGACGTTTAGCTAGGAGTCCTGCTGAGCATACACAGCCACTAGAGATACATAAGCCATAGACGGTGATACACCATGGAGCCACATTGAATGACCCATATATTACATGGGCATTACTTAGAGACCAGCAGAGACTTTATCGAGCTCTTAGAGCATACCTTCAGCGCGAGGGGATGCCACGCAGTACTCTGGGCCCGTCGTCATTCAGGCTAGCACGCCGTGTTCAGCCGACACGACAAGCTACCCCAGGCGTTCCACACTGGTCTCAGTTCACTCAGTCGCTTCAACTGCCATCCCAGCACATGATACTCCTGATCCCATAACGCCGCCTATTTTGTCGTTTCACCTGCTCCAGCCACCGAGGCAGTCCCAGTCACTGAGCTACCTGAGGGTTGTCACCTAGTTACGATTTCCATAGCAGTTGAGCCACCCACGGCCCAGGCCTTGGAGATTACCGGGAACATCCCTGATGAGGATCTTTTCCTGAGCCTATCACACCTGGAGTTGCCATCAGATCCTTGTTTGGATTCACTACTAGGCCCTGAGTTGGATGTAGGGCAACCACTGGAGTATTGCCAAGACTAGAGGATGATGATGATCCCTTTGGATTTCATGGATACTTCGCAGACACGACTCAGCACATTGACCAGGATAGTATTCCATAGACTACTTTACTTTATTTTACTCTTAATTTTATCTTTTTGAAGCATTGTACTAAAAAGTTATATATAGTGGAAATGCTGCCTTTCTGTTTTTGTTTTTCATGCAAAAATTTTATCAAAAGAGACGGTCCTTTCCAGTAATTAGGAGACCGACCGTAGGAAGGCCCAGCACTAGGAAAGTAACATTACCATAGGAAAGTAATCCTTCCTCAAACCTATTTCAATTATTACGCACTAAAATCTCTAAGTGTTGGGTCACCCACACAACCAACTTAGAAATTTTAGAAGACAATGTCCTTAATTTATAAAGTATCAAAATATCTTTTTCAGAGAACATTAGGGACAATGTTCTTCTAAGTGTGGGGTATTAGGTAAAGGTTTAAAGGACGAGTAACCGTAAAACGCCAAGTTTTGAAAAATTCTTTTGTCTAAAAAGTAATTAAGCAATGGATATTGGGTGATTTCGAAAAATTCTTACCTTGTTTTGCCCAAAAGATCCAATAAAATTGCTAGAAATCGATTGTCGGAACATTCATTAGAACGGAACGATCAAGCTGAAACTTATGTTTTGTGTCAAAAGATTTGTTTTAAGAAAATATGTAAAAGGCTACGCATGATCAAGCACGACCCCTACTCTCAAAAAGTGAGGATTCTTGGACCCAAAGTACCTGTACGACCCATCAAATCTATAGTACTTTATCATTTCAATTGATGAGCGTGCCCGTGTACGGTTCAAGTTAGAACTTGGTTCTGACATACGTTTCAAGGCCAATGGTTAGTAAGCGCCATACGTGGTGCATGTGCGATACTCCTTCCGAAATCATTCTGAATAGAGAAGACAAAAAGCCATCCGTTTCCATTTCCACTCCACGCAATTTAAACAGACCAACTCACATAAAGAGTTGATGAATCAGAAATATTCACCCCAAATTCACTCCCAAAAATACACTACCCATTCACCTTCATTTCCCTTTCCATTTATCAAAAGATCTAGAGATTAATGAAGAGATAGATCGATCAAATTCGCTTCAAAAGCACTTGTTAAAAGATTCCGAACCCCTGATTGTTTTTGATAGGTAAAAAACCTATTTTCAGTGGATTATCACTTCCTCTCTTGGCACCAGGAACGAAAGACTAAATTTATGAAGAAAGGGTATGCCGGAATATATATATATATATATATATATATATATATATATATTTATATAAATATATATAAATATATATATTTGATAAAAAGAACAAAGTCTCTAGAAATAAAGGCAAAGAAAAGCCTGAGAAGTTGCCCCAAGAAGGATACCGGAGGAGCTAAAGAAAATTCTAGACAAAGTCTTAGCAAAATCCGCCTCTTCCGAAGAAACTTTTTACGGATTCCAAGCCGTCCTCTATCCAAAAATGGATACTCTGAAGAATCGAAGTCTATCAATTCTCTCTAAATCAAAAGATCTGGATATCTTTCACCAATCCATAAAAATTTCCCAAACAAACCCTACAACCCGTCTTTCTCTTAAAAGAATCCCTAGGAAGAATATCAGTGTCGTCTTTACTTAACCGGTGGAGATATCGATGCTTTACCAAGCCTATGATGAGAACTGTTACACGACTGGCTTCTGAGCAACAATACAATTAGATTAGGACACCCTAAACACCTGAGTGATATGAGTGATCCGCTAGTGAGGAGCCTGATCATGTATACTTTACATCTGAGAGTTGGAAAGTACGTCTTTTTCACTATGGACACAATTGAAATCCAGCGACCAAATCATCGAAGCTCAAAACTTTTTCTAATACTTTCGAAAGATGTGACGACTTCTGATGAAGGCATAATAAAAAGATCTACGAGTGGGCAAGGGAGAGTCTATTAGAAAGAACCTTATATTCCCGCTTTTTGTTTGAGGACAAGCAAAGCTAAGTGTGGAGTATTTGATATCGGTCAAAAGGTCACATTTTTACCCCAATATTAAGCCCTAGAACAATAAAGATTCAAACTTTGTCGGCAAAATTATCACTTTTTCTGTTGATTTTGTAGATTAAGTAATTACAAAGGCAATGCACAAAGAATCAAGTAAAACGGAGCTAAAACGAAGATTCTAGAGCAAAAACAGTGAAAGACAAGAAATTAAGTTACGATCCAATGAATTTCAGCAGACTAGGCAGCCAAACAGCCTTCCAAACGGCCTTCCTGGCTCACAAACGGCCTACCACACGCCCTGATCAAATGGCCCCAGCAAATGGCTTGATCTGGCAAACGGCCCCTGCAAATGCCCTGCCAAACGGCTTGCCAAATGGCCTGCCAGCCATTTACAGGCAAATTCCAAGTCTATTTAAAGGGCTCTCTCCATCCTTTTCAACACACACTCAATTTGTAATTTACTTTATATTTTCAAGCTTTTAGTTTGTTTTTAGTAGTAGCTAGCTTAGCTTTTATTTTCCGGAGGATATCCCAGCGAGTCCCTGCGATCTCGGGCAGATTTCTTCAGCATTTTCAGGTTTTTATCCGTAACGCTTGTCTTTTGTATTAAACATGTGTTCTTACTTTTTATATTTAATAATGCGTTCCGATATTACCATGATAGCTTAATTAATCTGTATGTTTCCATGATAGAAGTTTGGGTTAGCGTAATTATGTTAATTTAGTACGATTACTGTCATAATACTGAACTAGGAAGTCTGATAGATTTGTATGCTAGCATCTTAAGGATTGACCAACCTAGCTTGTGATCAGGACTTGTCCACCTATATTAAATTAGCTACTTCATAGGATTAAGACCCCTGGTTATACTGTATCTGAAGATTCTATGAACTCGGTATGACTAGAGTTTCCGAGAGGCATTTAATGCGCTTTTAAGACACAGAACTTAGGAATTGAGACATGAATGACCTAGTATGCCTATTAACTATTCTGAGGAGACTTCTTAGGAGCTGTTAAGATCTAGTTAGTGCCTTCACTGTGTGACCCAAGCATATTGCATGTTCTTATTTGATTGTTGCCTTAGGACTAAGTCATATAAACTGTTTAGGTATTTATTAGGTTTCTATCTGCTTTACTTTCAGTACATCAACTGTAATGTTGTATAATTCTTGAACTGATATGATCTCATTAGTATGATGAAATGATTGTTAGTTTTCATTTAAGGTTTTGCCAATTTAAACTAACGAACTCCTTCCGTTTGTGATCAGTGTTCAATCAACACAGCACGTTGTTATTCAGTTTACCAAACTGATAACGAGGGTTAGGATTAGAGCTCAACTCACTAATAAATCTAGTACTTTACTGAGAATAACCTCCGAGGTATAGCTACCTTTCAATTATACAACCAAGTGACATACCTCTCACTCTTCAAAGAGAACTCCGAGAGTTCAGAGATAAGTAGGTCTGTGTAACTGGCTCATCCAATGCCAAGTATAGCCTTAACATAAGCATAATTACCTTTCCCTAACCCAATACTAATATCTTGGTCAACATTTCCCGGATCTGCATACTTCGGATATCCTTCCACTTAGGACTTTTAGCTTAAACCAATTACTATCCTTTATCTAGTTAATTTAAATAAAAGACAATTATCCACTTGATTTTCAATCTGTTAATCTATTCAAAAATACGACACTAGGTTAACTTACACCTTCTACACCTTAGAAAGTAAAAGTAAATTTAGGCCCCGCATAATATAAATACACAAAACCACTGTTGGCCACCTTGATCAACAGAATTAGACATCCTGCGGCCTAACGACACCGCACGAATAAAATCGTCCGTTTCGACCATATCACTACACAACTTTCGTTTTATAAGTTTTGCCTAATTCGACCTGGTTTGGATGCTAGAAGGCAAAATATGGCTGCTGAAAATCAAATATGCGAATTTAATGTTTTTTACTTGTTTCTTGTCCCACATCGCCCATAAAACAAATGTAAAAGGCTCTCCTTCATCTATAAAAGGAGGCCTTCACCCCTTTAGTTTTCCATGTCCCTCTTGTATTCTTTTCTCTCATTTGAGAATTGAACCCTCCTCCCCATATGAGGTTTATGGAGTTAAGAGGTTGACATTAGTTTATTATTTTATGGCGTCGAGGTTCTGCCCAAACGTCTTCTCTCTATTTTGTAAGTGTTCTCATTTTAAATTAATTAATTATTTCTTTTCTTTTATTTATTGTCTTTTAATTAGTGTCTTTTATTTAAGGTCTTTTATTTATTTGTCTTTAGTTTATTTTATTGTTTTAGTTTATTTAAGGTCTTTTATTTATTTAATTGCTTAATTTTCGTCTACCATTATAAACTAAACGTTCATAGTGGTTGCGTGGACGAAAACTAAACTTCGTCACCGATTTCACCAGTCCAAGCCGCCGGCTTGGCTGGAACAAAGCCGCCAACTTTGTTCTTCATCCGTACAGTTTCTGGTTCTTTTCCAGATCTGTATGGTCGAGTTTCGATAATGATATTTGAATTGTTTTGAATCGGTTATGCTTTAATAAACTTGTTTGCCATGCTTAATGATTAAATAACATGATTTTAGGATTGATTAGTACTTGATCCGATGATCTATTATTCGATTCATGCTACTTGTTTAGATCTAGTCCATCAAACTTGTTAAATTGAATTGCATGCAACTAGGTTAAACAGCATAATAGTGATAAGCTTGTTTAATGGAATTACGCTTATATAGTAGAGTTTGATATTGTTAGGCTTAATCGAAGAACCTTTATTTGGATTTGTTTAATTAATGATTGCATGAGAACCTAGTAGTAATTGACTTTCAGCTAGTAACTTGAGTTGATCTACTTGGTGTTTAATAGCTTATATAATTTGTCAGTCTATTTGCATGTTGATCCTCATCACAAGATTAATATGTATCATGTAATTGAATTGAACATGAAGAATTGAGATGTTAATTATGCACATCACGTATCTAGCATATGCTTTAAGTCCTGCTTATTGAATGATATGCAACACTTGTCTTAACCTGCTTAGCGATAATAATTGGTCTATGATTATTATTTTGATTTGTGTTAATATAAGTTATGAAAATTGTCTAATATGATTCCCATATGAGTTATTCGTTCATGTAACTGCTTTTATTTATAATTGTTTATTTCGAATCTTTATTTCCTTGTTTTGTTATTTTATTATTTTGATTACTTTCAATCATCTCTTTCCTAAGAGATAAGAATCAACAACCTTAAAAACACATAAAAATCTATCTTTAGTTCTTTAATAAGAGCTAAGCTATACAATAAACAACTCTTATCTGATTTCACGCTCTCTTGGGACGATAATCTAAAATACTACATCTGACCGGGTTTTGTTGCTCGTTAGGGTGTTAAAGTGTATTAAATAAAGGTTTTATAAATTTAAAAGTTGAAAGATAAGTTAAGCACTACTGCACACACTTTTAACATATCAACTTTTTGGCGCCGCAAATACAAAAATTGGATATACTTTGGTTATTATATTTCTTGAAAACGGGTGATGACTGTCTTCCTTTAGGGGAGGGTTGCTGGGGTTCCGATTTAAAGGCTCCTGCTCGAACCTAGACACAGACAAGTCACTTAAGTATTGAAAGATTCAATAGGCTGTGTATGTTTGGTTATTCGTTGTTAAGCGATAAAAGTTGTTTTATAATTTAATCATTTTATATATATTTATATATTATTAAAAATCCTAATTCCTTTCCCAACTTTTATTTTAAAATATCTTTAATTTAGCTATTTTTAGTTATTCAATCCTTTCATGAGAATTTATTTTCGCAAAAGTCTCTTGCTTTATTTTCTTTTCTTTTCTTTTGTGTGTTTTTGTTTTTTGTGGTGTGATTACAACTAGGTTCAAAGCATAATGTCAAATCTTAGAGATATGTCTATGAAGGATATGTTGAGAAACCTAGGTATTTGTGAAACATGTGGAGGATCTTATTGTGGAATGAGTTGTGATAAAAATATGAGTATGGAGCAATTGATGAGAACCAGCATGGGTTATTTACCAATTATTTCAAGTTATCAACCAACCTTGGATGAGTTAATGCAGGAAAACAAAAGAAGACTAACCATGCAATATGAGACTTCCGCTCAACTCCATCAAAAAGGATTAATCGGTCAAGAGTTTATGTGGGAGTTAGCACAAATCAAGGCAACAATTGCCAAATCTTCAATTCCTACATTTAATTCGCAATAGGAGTTCGAATTGTTTAAGACAAAACCTTGTAAAGAAGAAGAAGTGAATGAAGAAGATGAATCCGCAGAGTCTATAATCGTAGAGCCATTTGAGGAATTTCCATATCATCTAAAATTCGGATATCTTCCTGAACTTAAACGATGAACGGTGATAGATGTTGAATTGTTTGAACAAAAGGAGGAGTATGCTTCGACTCCATTAAAACCTACAACTCTACCACCTATGCTAGTAGCCTCGCCATTTAAGGATAAAATTATATATGAGGAACAAACTGGTATAAATTGGGACATTTCAGATAAGGAAGACGATGATGAGTTGCATCCGATAAAATGGGATTATTCGAATGATGAAGATGAGGATTTGTATTCCAAAGTCAAAGTGAAAAGGTTGCTAGAAAACACTAGGTTAGTGGAAACAGCTCCAATTTTAAGGTTATATGACATTGATTCTTCTCTTGAGGAAGAATTTCGGGTATTAATGGATGTAGACACATGGGATTTTAAACCTATAAGTATTAAGGATGAAGATCTAGATACCGAGTTTGACTAGTTTATGAAGGTCAACACCAATGATGAATCCGAGGATGAAATGTTTAACATATTTACTGGGAAAGAGCTTGTATTGGAAACACCACTTGAAATATGTACAACTCCGGTAGAATTTGGGTATCCTCAAGAAATTAGCGTATGTGAAATTGTATTTAAAGACCCGTTTTGGCAAGAACCCGCAACAAAACAAACTTATTACCGTAAGACCTACACAATGGGAAACTATTTATTCACACTCGGGTTAATCTCAAAATTTTCAACAAACAGCAAATTAAAAATATCTTTACAACCCGAGGTGTTAATGAATGGTTAACGTTACTAATTCGTGGAACGTTTTCCACCAATTTTATATGTCGCCCGATAAGTGTGGGGGAAGTTAAACTCCATTAAGAAAAAATTTAAATGGGGTCGAGTCAAGCTTATGACTCGTTAATAAAGAAGAACGTATTTATTTGCTTTTTATTAGTGATTGTTTGAATAAATGGGGTTATTGGGCGAGTGTTCTTCAAATTCAACTTCTGCAACTATCCTGTAACTACTTTCAAGTAACATCATTCTTCTCCCTATTTACTATTATATATCTTTCCTATATTTTGATAATTCTGATTTTATGCTAGTGAGGACATAGCATGAAATAAGTGTGGGGGAGGGAAGTGAATTCTTCACTTAATTAAAAAACCAAGATATATATTTTTTTAAATTGTTAAGGAAAGACTAATAAAATGAGGTTTTTATGATTTAAAAATCACACTTGATTTTGTTTGTCCTACATTATAAAAAAAAATTTGTTGCTTTGTGATTAATAATTCATACCCTTAAAAGTAACTAGTTGTTGACTCCCTATATGGTGAAATTTTTAAATTTTGAGATGAAATAAATTGTAAAGAAATATAAAACACCTAAAATCAAGGTAATGTAAATGATAAAGAAATAGCTTGGATTTTATTTTTTGTTAGCCTTTTGTTTTAAAACCAATTTAAGCCAGTACCCAGGTCGTTAGCACTTGAATACATATCCAAATATATAGAGTGCTAACAAAATTCCAATTAGTTACCATTAGAAACCTTAACCTTTTTAGAAATAACCCAATTAAACTAAATTTCCATTCCTAACCCTATATTTTTGGAAGTATAAATTCTTAGTCAAACTTATGTCTTTTCATTAATCTAATCTTAAAGCTAATATAACTACTCTCAACTTCGAGATCGGACTACTTATTTAAGATAGGAAGTAAACACCAAATATTGTGAAATGATTGCAAACTTATAGTCACTACCATATGGCATAATAAGCATGGATCACTGAGGCAGCAAAAGAGTCCCAATGAGGGCCAACTTAGAAAAAATTGCCAAATGTAGAGCTAATGCTAAGCATGAAAGCAAAAGAATTGAAAAAGTTAAAAGAGCCCAATGAAAGCCAATAAGAGTGATGAGAGTGAGAGGAAATAGTTCCAATGAGAACCACGCACTTATAAAAGCTCTAGTTAGAAAATAAAAGAGTTCTATGATGACCAACTGTTGTATAAATCTGGATTGATGAACATTAGGACCACTTGTACTCCTTGGTCTGGTTCATGCTAGTTCTTATAATAATAACTAAACTTTAATGATTAGATATTTTTTTAACTTTGCACTTTGCTTCCGCTTTTAAACCAATTTTATCTGTGTCATGACCACCATGATAAACCAAATTCCGATATAAACTACTCATTTAATATTTCTTTTGATACATTACCTAGGTGAAATTCATATATAAGTGTTAATCTTTGAAAAAATTTGAAGATAAATTTCAGCTGAAAACACAAGATTAACCAAAGTACTGTCAAAACATCTCATTAAATACTATGTTTGATAAAAATGCCCAAGGGAGTATACTTTTAAATGTTTAAATCTTTATTTGCTTGAGAAAAAGCAAAAACCTAAGTGTGGGAGATTTGATAACTCCTAAATTATACATGTTTCTGAATACATTTTGAGGAGTTATTTTAGCATTTTTAAGACATTTTAAGTACTTTATATAAAAATGGATAAAATAAAAAAGGTATTTTTAATGTTTTGTTTGAGAAAATGTGTTAAAACAGAAAAAGGAAAAAAGCAGAAAAGTTGATTGAAGCCGCTGGCATGAAACAATGGAAGCCGCCGGCTTTGTGTTAAATAGAGTCAAATTCCAGAATGTTCCAGAAAACAAGTCAGAAATCGAAGAATTTGGAGAACAAGTAAAAGCTACAGAAGTCACCGGCTTAAGAAATAAAGCCACGAGCCTGGATCAACTGAAGCTGCCGGCTTCCCATCCAAAGCCGCCGGCTACAGAATCGTTTATGGAAGCGACTTGGCAACCAAGTAATACGTTTAAAGCTGCAGAATCAGTATTTTGGCCATAACTTACTCATACGATCTCCGATTAAGGCATTTTAGGTGTTCAGACGTACGTATGACATAATTCTACAACTTCCGTTTTATAAGTTTTGCCTAATTTGTCCTGGTTTGGATGACAGAAGGCAAAATATGGCTGCTGAAAATCAAATACGAGAATTTAATTTTTTTACTTGTTTCTTGTCCCACATCGTCCACAAAACAAATGTAAAAGACTCTCCTTCACCTATAAAAGGAGGCCTTCACCCCTTTAGTTTTCCATGTCCCTCTCGTATTCTTTTCTCTCATTTGAGAATTGAATCCTCCTCCCCATATGAGGTTTATGGAGTTAAGAGGTTGACATTAGTTTAATATTTTATGGCATCGAGGTTCTGCCCGAATGTCTTCTTTCTATTTTGTAAGTGTTCGCATTTTAATTTAATTATTTCTTTTCTTTTATTTATTATCTTTTAATTTATTGTCTTTTATTTAGTGTCTTTTACTTAATGTCTTTTATTTATTTTTCTTTAGTTTATTTTATTGCTTTAGTTTATTTAAGGTCTTTTATTTATTTAATTGCTTTATTTTCGTCTACCATTATGAACTAAACGTCCATAGTGGTTGCGTGGACAAAAACTAAACTTCATCGCCGAATTCACCAGTCCAAGCCACCGGCTTGGCTGGAACAAAGCCGCCGACTTTGTGCTTCATCCGTACAATTTCTGGTTCTTTTCTAGATCTGTATGGTCGAGTTTCGATAATGATATTTGAATTGTTTTGAATCGGTTATGCTTTAATAAACTTTTTTTCCATGCTTAATGATTAAATAACATGATTTTAGGATTGATTAGTACTTGATCCGATGATCTATTATTCGATTCATGCTACTTGTTTAGATCTAGTCCATCAAACTTGTTAAATTGAATTGCATGCAACTAGGTTAAACAGCATAATAGTGATAAACTTGTTTAATTGGAATTACACTTATATAGTAGAGTTTGATATTGTTAGGCTTAATCGAAGAACCTTTGTTTGGATTTGTTTTATTAATGATTGCATGAGAATTTAGTAGTAATTGACTTTCAACTAGTAACTTGAGTTGATATACTTGGTGTTTAATAGCTTATATAATTTTCCAGTCTATTTGCATGTTGATCCTCATCACAAGATTAATATGTATCATGTAATTGAATTGAACATGACGAATTGAGATGTTAGTTATGCACATCACGTATCTAGCATATGCTTTAAGTCCTGCTTATTAAATGATATGTAACACTTGTCTTAACCTGCTTAGGGATAATAATTGGTCTATGATTATTATTTTGATTTGTGTTAATATAAGTTATGAAAATTGTCTAATATGATTCCCGTATGAGTTAATCGTTCATGTAACTGCTTTTATTTATAATTGTTTATTTCGAATCTTTATTTCCTTGTTTTTGTTATTTTATTATTTTGATTACTTTCAATCTCTCTTTCCTAAGAGATAAGAATCAACAACCTTAAAAACACATAAAAATCTATCTTTAGTTCTTTAATAAGTGCTAAGCTATATAATAAACAACTCTTATCTGCTTCCATGATCTTTTGGGACGATAACATAAAATACTACATCTGATCGGGTTTTGTTGCTCGTTAGGGTGTTAAAGTGTATTAAATAAAGGTTTTATAAAATTAAAAGTTGTAAGATAAGTTAAGCACTACTGCACACACTTTTGACACATCAACTTTTTGGCACCGCAAATACAAAAATTGGATATACTTTGGTTATTGATATTTATTGAAAACGGGTGATGACTGTCTTCCTTTAGTGTAGTGACCCGAACTTTTCTAGGTTTGTATATATTATATGAAATTGATATTTATATGATTAAGTGTTTCCAACATGTTAAGCAATCAAACTTGTTAAGACTTGATTAATTGAAATAGCTTTTATATAGACAATTGACCACCCAAGTTGACCGGTGATTCACGAACGTTAAAACTTGTAAAAACTATATGATGTCATATATATGGATATATATATATATATATATATATATATATATATATATATATATATATATATATATATATATATATATATATATAGTTAACATGGTATTATGATAAGTAAACATATCATTAAGTATATTAACAATGAACTACATATGTAAAAACAAGACTACTAACTTAATGATTTCGAAACGAGACATATATGTAACGATTATCGTTGTAACGACATTTAATTGTATATATATCATATTAAGATTTATAAATATATCATAATATCATGATAATGTAATAATTTAACATCTCATTTGATATAATAAACAATGGGTTAACAACACTTAACAGGATCGTTAACCTAAAGGCTTCAAAACAACATTTACATGTAACGACTAACGATGGCTTAACGACTCAGTTAAAATGTATATACATGTAGTGTTTTAATATGTATTTATACACTTTTGAAAGACTTCAAGACACTTATCAAAATACTTCTACTTAACAAAAATGTTTACAATTACATCCTCGTTCAGTTTCATCAACAATTCTATTCGTATGCACCCGTATTCGTACTCGTACAATACATAGCTTTTAGATGTATATACTATTGGTGTATACACTCCAATGATCAGCTCTTAGTAGCCCATGTGAGTCACCTAACACATGTGGGAACCATCATTTGGCAACTAGCATGAAATATCTCATAAAATTACAAAAATATTAGTAATCATTCATGACTTATTTACATGTAAACAAAATTACACATCCTTTATATCTAATCCATATACCAACGACCAAAAACACCTACAAACACTTTCGTTCATCAATTTTCTTCATCAAATTAATCTCTCTCAAGTTCTATCTTCAAGTTCTAAGTGTTCTTCATAAATTCTATAAGTTCTAGTTTCATAAAATCAAGAATACTTCCAAGTTTGCTAGCTTACTTCCAATCTTGTAAAGTGATCATCCAACCTCAAGAAATCTTTCTTATTTACAGTAAGATATCTTTCTAATACAAGGTAATACTCATATTCAAACTTTGATTCAATTTCTATAACTCTAACAATCTTATTTCGAGTGGAAATCTTACTTGAACTTGTTTTCGTGTCATGATTCTGCTTCAAGAACTTTCAAGCCATCCAAGGATCCTTTGAAGCTAGATATATTTTTCTCATTTCCAGTGGGTTTATCCACAAAACTTGAGGTAGTAATGATGTTCATAACATCATTCAATTCATATATATAAAACTACCTTATTCGAAGGTTTAAACTTGTAATCACTAGAACATAGTTTAGTTAATTCTAAACTTGTTCGCAAACAAAAGTTAATCCTTCTAACTTGAATTTTAAAATCAACTAAAAACATGTTATATATCTATATGATATGCTAACTTAATGATTTAAAACCTAAAAACACGAAAAACACCGTAAAACTGGATATACGCCGTCGTAGTAACACCGCGGGCTGTTTTGGGTTAGTTAATTAAAAACTATGATAAACTTTGATTTAAAAGTTGTTCTTCTGGAAAAATGATTTTTCTTATGAACATGAAACTATATCCAAAAATCATGATTAAACTCAAAATGGAAGTATGTTTTCCAAAATGGTCATCTAGACGTCGTTCTTTCGACTGAAATGACTACCTTTACAAAAATGACTTGTAAACTGTATTTACAACTATAAACTTATAATTTTTTTGTATAGATTCATAAACTTAATTTCAATATGAAACCATAGCAATTGGATTCACTCAAAACGGATTTAAAATGAAGAAGTTATGGGTAAAAAAAGATTGGATATTTTTACTTGTTGTAGCTACGTGAAAATTGGTAACAAATCTATACAAATCATATCCTAGCTAACTCATATTGTATTATACATGTATTCTAATATATTATGTAATCTTGGGATACCATAGACACATATGCAAATGTTTTGACATATCATATCGACCCATCTATATATATTATTTAGAACAACCATAGACACTCTATATGCAGTAATGTTGGAGTTAGCTATACAGGGTTGAGGTTGATTCCAAAAATATATATACTTTGAGTTGTGATCTAGCCTGAGACGTGTATACACTGGGTCATGGATTGGGTCAAGATAATATATATCAATTTATTTCTGTACATCTAACTATGGACAACTAGTTGTAGGTTACTAACGAGGATAGCTGACTGAAAATATTTAAAACATTAAAACATATTAAAAAATGTTGTAAATATATTTTGAACATACTTTGATATATATGTACATATTTGTTATAGGTTCGTGAATCGACCAGTGGCCAAGTCTTACTTCCCGACGAAGTAAAAATCTGTGAAAGTGAGTTATAGTCCCACTTTTAAAATCTAATATTTTGGGATGATAATACATGCAGCTTTATAAATGCTTTACAAAATAGACACAAGTACGCAAAACTACATTCTATGGTTGGATTATTAAACCGAATATCGCCCTTCAAGTCTGGTAGCCTAAGAATTAGGGAAATGGCCCCTAATTGACGCGAATCCTAAAGATAGATCTATTGGGCTTAACAATCCCCATTCAGGTTATGGATGGTTTAGTACTTCGAGATTATTATATAGACGAGAGGTTCTGTTTTGGGGATATTCTATGCATTAAGTTAATGTTGGTTACCAGGTGTTCAACATATGAATGATTTTTATCTCTATGCAGTTTGCGAAATGCCTGATAAGAGATGTGTTATAAAAATGAAATCTTGTGGTCTATTATTATGATTTAATAATATGTAGGTTAAACCTATAACTCACCAACAATTTTGTTGACGTTTTAAGCATGTTTATTCTCAGGTGATTATTAAGAGCTTCCGCTGTTGCATACTAAATTAAGGACAAGATTTGGAGTCCATGCTTGTATAATATTGTTTAAAAACTGCATTCAAAGACTTATGTTGATGTGTAATATTATTGTAAACCATTATGTAATGGTCGTGTGAAAAACGCTATATTTTAGATTATTATTATTTGATAATCGTCGTAATATTTTAAAGGTTATGGTTTGTTTTAAAATCGAATGCAGTCTTTGAAAAACGTCTCATATAGAGGTCAAAACCTCGCGACGAAATCAATTAATATGGAACGTTTATAATCAATATGAACGTGACATTTTATTTAGGGGAGGGTTGTTGGGGTTTCAATTTAAAGGCTCCTGCTCGAACCTAGACACTGACAGGTCACTTAAGTATTGAAAGATTCAATAGGTCGTGTATGTTTGGTTATTCGTTGTTAAGCGATAAAAGTTGTTTTATAATTTAATCATTGTGCAACACACGGGTATTTATCAGTTATCTGATATCTTTCGTACATCGTTTGGCGACCCAAATGAAGTCCAAATTAAATAAGTGAACCTGTTCTGTGACCCTTATCACAAACTGATCCTGACCACATCATTAAATAATAATAATAATAAATATTAAATAACATAAAAATCATATATTAACTCAATACAAACTTAAGGGCAAACTAGTAATCTTACAGCTAGGCCCAGTTGAGGATGTTACAAATCTACCCCTCTTAAAGAGATTTCGTCCTCGGAATCTGGTCAAGGTCAAACAAATGGGGATAGCGCGCCCTCATTAACTCCTCGGTTTCCCACGTCATGTTGGCACCTAAACTGTGACGCCACTCTACTAATACTATTGATATCTGCTTCTTTCTCAACTTTGTGACTTTCTTGTCCACTATTCTAATCAGTTCTTCAACTAATTTCTTACTCAAATCCACTTTCAAGTCTTTCATCGGAAGAATCAAACTTTCATCATCTACTTTACACTTCCTTAGTTAACACACATTAAACGTGTTGTGAATTCCTGCTAACTCATAAGGAAGATCTAAAACAACGGTTTGATCACTCAAAATCTCTATGATTAGAAATGACCCAATAAACCTCGGTGCTAGTTTATCACGTTTACCAAATCTGATCACTCCTTTCCATGGTGAAACTTTCAAATATACTTGATCGCCTACATTAAATGTCACCGAATGTCTGCACGAATCAACGTACATCTTTTGTCTGTCTCTAGCTGCTTTTAATTTCTCACAAGCAATTTCAACCTTTTCTGCAGTTATCTGAACAATTTTAGGACCTGCAAATTGTTTCTCACCAGCTTCTAACCAATACGTAGGAGTTCTGCACTTACGACCATACAACATTTCATACGGAGGCATTCCAATACTTGAATGATACGAATTGTTGTAAGCAAACTCTACCAATGGAAGATGCGAATCCCAAGAACCACCATATTCTAACACACACGCTCTTAACATATCTTCTAGTGTCGGAATTGTTCGTTCACTCTGACCGTCTGTCTGTGGATGATAAGCTGTAATTAGATTCACACGTGTACCTAAACGCTGTTGTAAACTGTTCCAGAAGTTAGATACAAACCTAGTATCCTTATCAGAAACTATTGACAATGGTACACCATGTCTACTAACGATCTCTTTCAAGTACAATTTTGCCAAATCACTTAACGAAGCGGTTTCACGAGTAGCTAAGAAGTGAGCACTCTTTGTTAGATGATCCACTATTACCTAGATCATGTCGTGTCCTTTCTGGGTTCAGGGTAACTTGGTTACAAAATCCATTGTTATATGATCTCATTTCTACTGAGGAATTTCGAACTGTCGTAGAGACCCATACGGCTTCTGGTGTTCTGCTTTAACTTGCGCACAAATATGACATTTCTCAACGAAACTTGCAACATCTGTCTTCATTGTCGGTCACCAATACAATATTTTCAAATCTCTGTACATATTTGTACTACCCGGATGCACTGACAATCTAGATTTATGCTCTTCTGTAAGGATTAAATCCCTCAAATCTCCAAGCATAGGCACCCAAATTCGGTCCTTGTAGGTCTTTAATCCTATAGAATCATTGCATAGGTCAAATTTTCTTTTGGTCATTTGTTCATTCTTTAGGTTTTCGTCATTCAATGCTACTAATTGAACAGTTTTCAATTGATCAATCAAGTCTGAAACTACCTCAACTCTCATAAATTTGACATTTTCAACTGTTTTCTTACGACTCAGAGTATCTGCGACCATATTTGCTATACCCGGATGGTATTTGATTTCACAATCATAGTCTTTAATTAATTCTTGCCATCGACGTTTGTAACAACCCAACCCAATATCCAAACAAAATACGCGATTTTTTTTATATAGAACAGTGCGCGGCGCGCAGCACCCCAGGGTGTGCGGCGCGCACAGGCCATTCCAGCTTCTGTCCGGTCTGGTCATTTTTCAAATAAAGATCTCCCACTTCCCGATGTATTTTCACAACAAAACTAACACATTTCAATGATAAAACAAGTTTTACGAACCCGGGCCCACATATGGCCGAAATACGAGTTTCGTACAAAATATATAAGTTTCAACCGAATTAGTTTAAATTCCAAACGACACTAGAGCATGATGTTTGGGGGTTAAACTACCCAAATCTCGATCAACTCCAAAAGCTATCACATCAAAAGCGTCCCCTACAAATAAAGCGGGATCTCTAATCCATACGAATGCCTTTACCCTTGTCTCCGCCGGAGCCTATAAAAAGATAAACAACGAGAGGGTAATCAAAGCTTAGTGAGTGCAACAATTATACATACACATATATAACCCATCTATTTGCAATCGCACCCACCAAATACCTCATACAAAAATATAACTCAAATAGCATGCCGTCATACTCATAATGCTAACGACTCGTACACTATCACAACACCACATTAGTATATACTCAACACAATATATATATAGCATGCTAAACAATATCCAACAACATATTATGGTTAACCATAACGCTATGGTGCTACCGGCTCGTGGTTCACACCATACGCATTTGAGTCTCACTCTTTTATAGTGCTACCGGCTCGTGGTTCACACTTTGGCACTACCGGTTCGTGGTTCATGCCTCATTTTATAGTGCTACCAGCTCGTGGTTCACACTTTATTTTATAGTGCTACCGGCTCGTGGTTCACGCTTGTTTTATAGTGCTACCGGCTCGTGGTTCACACTTGTTTTATAGTGTTACCGGCTCGTGGTTCACACTTGTTTTATAGTGCTACCGGCTCATGGTTCACATCATGACACTCATCACATACATGCTATGGTACTACTAGCTCGTGGTTCATACCATAACATTCACAAATAAATACGCCATATACATATACGCATAATTATTCCACTCACCTTAACGATTCGGTGACGGTTTTATACTTCCGCGACCTTCAAAGCAAAGTACCTAATACAATAAGTACTTGATCAACACACAAACTGGTTGGACTAAACACCAACAACTTACTCATGTGCATTTAATGACTTGATGCATTAAATACCCCATTAAAACCAAAACCGTCCATTTAAGGTCAAGACCATCATAAATCACCAAAATCTAGTGATTGAGATCCAACAACACTAACTAATACACAATTAGGGTATTTCATACCCATCTTTCCCAACTAGGCCAATCATTACCCATTAGACCATTTTAAAGTCAACACACCCATTTCGGGTCATCCACTAACCCCATTAACACCCATTTGTATAATAACTAGATGTGCTAGTAATTAACTAACCAATCAAGGTTCATAAACACCAATTAACACTTTGAAACCCTAGGTTAGTTACTATTGAGTCTTCATGACTCAATCTTACCCAAGAACACCCAAAATCACCAAATATAGGTTTTATGTTCATCACTAACCCAAACCCTAACCCTTAAACCAATTAAAATAAGGAAATCAAAGTTAGAGCTTACCACCACAATCACAACGTAGCTAGTGATTAGATGAACAACTTTAACACGCGCGCTTTGACCCGAAATCAACTTTTTCCTTCTCGATTCTAGCTTTCTTTCTCTTAAATGCGTTTCTCACTCTAGGAATTCAACTTGGAGAGAAGAGGTGTTTGGTGGAGTGTTGAATGTGTTTTTTAACCACACACAACTGGCCACTAATGCCCTAAACCAGCCTCAAGTGAAAAGACCAAAATGCCCCATCATTTAACTTAATTTAAAAAGCTGGATTAACTGTGCCCAGGTGTAGTACACCACGTGCACCCTTAAGTGTGCGCTGAGTGCACCATGGTCTGGACATCCCCAGACCTCTGTTTAATTACACCAAGTTACCCACACTTCATGTGATGACCGGTCTAAATCCATTTGGACGAATACATCATTCATCGATTTCACAGTGAGGCACTGACCTCTACATGATATGTTTTGTAAACATTGCATTCTTTTAAAAAGGCACACCATAATTGAATATCAAATTCCAAGGTTTTTGACATTTGATGATTTCTACATATAGACAATCACCGTAAATAATAGTTTACAATACTACATCCATTGATAATGCAGTCCAAATAAGATACATGGTAATGATTTTGTGAATGCAATGTTTTCTTGAATAAAGCATGTATGACTCCATGCACATAGCTTGTATAACGTATAAGAAAACAGCGGAAGACTTCTAGGAACCTGAGAATAAACATGCTTAAAAGTGTCAACACAAAGGTTTTTGAGTTCATAGTTTTAATGTTGCGTATAATCTGTATATAAAGGTGGATCACAAGATTTCAATTGTTTCATCCAGAAATGTTTATCAAAATATTCTACAAGATTGAGCACCCTGTGTGATGACCCAAAAAATTTTGACTAATTTAAACCAATTCTCTATATGATTTAATATTATATATATATATATATATATATATATATATATATATATATATATATATATATATATATATATATATATATATATATATATATATATATATATTATAAGATGTACAAGTAAAACACTAATTGCTACTGTAAAAACGACTTTGCTGCAGTAAAACACTATTTACTAAAGTAAAACACTATTTGCTACAGTAAAACACTATTTGCTACAGTGAACCGTATTTTGCTACAGTGCTACAGTGAAAACGATGGATTTCATTACGAAATTGCCAAGGACTGCAAGTAGTCATGATACAATTTGGGTGATAGTTGATCGTCTAACTAAATCAGCTCACTTCCTACCAATAAAGGAGACAGACAGTATGAAAAGATTAGCACGCTTATATTTGAAGGAAGTAGTTTCCAGGCATGGTGTACCTATCTCCATCATATCTGATCACGACACCCGATTCACATCACGTTTCTGGCAGTCATTACAAAAAGCATTGGGAACTCGATTAGATATGAGCACCGCTTATCACCCACAGACAGATGGTCAAAGTGAAAGAACAATACAAACATTGGAAGACATGTTACGGGCATGCGTGATTGACTTTGGAACTAGTTGGGATCGACACTTACCGTTGGCAGAATTTTCATACAATAACAGCTATCATACGAGCATCAACGCAGCGCCATTTGAAGCACTTTACGGTAGAAAGTGCAGATCTCCTATATGTTAGAGTGAAGTAGGAGAAAGACAACTTACTGGATCAGAAATTATTCATGAAACCACCGACAAGATCATTCAAATACAACAGTGATTGAAAACGGCCATGAGTCGCCAAAAGAGTTATGCTGATGTAAGAAGAAAACCACTAGAATTTCAAGTGGGCGACAAAGTCATGTTGAAAGTGTCACCCTGGAAAGGCGTTGTACGATTCGGTAAACGAGGAAAGCTAAGTCCTAGGTACGTAGGACCCTTTGAAATCACCGAAAGAATTGGAGCAGTTGCTTATCGATTAAAGCTACCGCAAGAACTTAGTAGTGTTCATGACACATTTCACGTGTCAAATTTAAAGAAATGTTTAGCTGAAGAGGATGTCGTAATTCCTCTTGACGAAATACGAATCAATGATAAACTCCATTTTATCGAAGAACCTATTGAAATCATGGACCGTGAGGTCAAATAATTAAAACAAAGCAAAATACCGATAGTTAGGGTTCGTTGGAACGCTAGACGAGGACCCGAGTTTACTTGGGAACGTGAGGATCAAATGAAGCAAAAGTATCCACATTTGTTCACTGATATCGCTCATAAAACAGGTACTACTCAAAATTTCGGGACGAAATTTTCTTTAACGGGGAGGTTATGTGATGACCCGGAAAATTTCGACTAATTTAAACCAATTCTCTATATGATTTAATATTATATATATATATATATATATATATATATATATATATATTAAAAGATGTACAAGTAAAACACTAATTGCTACTGTAAAAACGACTTTGCTACAGTAAAACACTATTTACTAAAGTGAAACATTATTTGCTACAGTGAAACCGTATTTTGCTACAGTGCTACAGTGAAAACGACTTTGCTACAGGAAATGAAAAAGTATTATAAATACGCCAGTTTGCTCGTTTGGAAGAATCACACAAATATTGATCTACGCCTCAATATTTATATTTAAATTATAATTATAATTTTAAATTTAAGTTTAATAATAATAAGGTATATACGAGGGTGTTTTTAATTCGGGTTTCAAACCGCTTTAAGCTAAGGAAATATTGGGTATTGTTCGGGGTATTGTTCTTGAATCCAAGGCCAACCATACAATCGTCTACCATCATTACGTCTACGCAATTTGCCTACAATATTGAGTCTTAATATTGAACTGTGAGTTTATAGTCTCCCTTTTTAAATACTTTAAATATTTTTGGGCTGAGAATACATGCAATTTATTTTAAACGCAATAAGACACAAGTACATACTAAATTCTACACTGAGTTAAACCAAAAATCCCTTAGCTTTGGTAACTAGTAGCTGCCAGTACATAGGATATGGACTGGTGGGCGCGAATAACTGTATATGGATCCATAGGGCTTGACATCCCCGTCCGAGCTAGAGCGCTAACCTTTTAACGGACGTATGTTATTTGAGTTTAAGACACGTTGGTTTGCGTGTATTAAAACGAATGAGGTAATTATCACTATAGCGTTAAGTTTAGTTACCAGGGTGCTCTATTACGTAGAAACTATTGATAAACTTTTGATGAAATCTTTTGGTCTATCTTTATATATGTTTATGACTCGAGCAATTAAACCTATAACTCACCAACATTCGTGTTGACTTTTTAGCATGTTTTATTCTCAGGTCCTTAGACTGCTTCCGCTGTGATGTGCTTGTTGCCTGCATGGAGTCTCTCATGCTTTGTACAAAGTTTATTGCATTCAAAATAAAACTGCGTTGTGTAATAAATAATTGGACTGTGATGTCAACCTGTAAATTAAAGACTTATGTATTTTGGTGTTTTGCTTATATCTAAGCACTCGCCCACATATTTATAACTTTCTATGTTTAGAAAGTCACTTATTTTAATGAATGCAATATTTTATCAAAACGTATCATATAGAGGTCAAAACCTCACTGTGGAATCAATGATTAACTTGCCGCGTCAATAGCGATTTTGATGGGTCGTTACACCCTGGTAACTAAACTTTAACGTCTATATAATAAGTACCCTTGTTTTAACATACATGCAACCAACATGTACAATACACGCAACCCAACGTGTACTAACCTCAAATAGCATACGTCTGTTTTATAGTTCAGGCTAGGGTTTCTATACCTGGAACAGATGGGAATTTCAAGCCCTATGGATCCATATACAACTATTCGTGCCCCCCAGTTCTTATAACTGGCAGTTACTAGTTACCAAAGCTAAGAGATTTTCGGTTCAAACTCGGTGTAGAATTTAGTATGTACTTGTATCCTTTGCGTTTAAAATAAAGTGCATGTATTCTCAGCCCAAAAATATAGATTGCAAAAGCAATTATAAAGGGAGCATATGAAACTCACCTTAGCAGCACATAAAGTCATTCACCGAAATGTGACCGAAACTCGGAATACTAAATAACCGTCGATCTCTACCTAGAGAACATATGTTGGTCAATAAATGTCTATCAATCTAGGTCAGGTTATAGTGTATCACAATCCTAATGCTCGAGATCGACATACAAAAGTTATCAAAAATCATTTCAAAAAGTCAACCAGACTCAATAGTGACTTTTAAAATCTATACTATAGTTTGAATGATCATGACAATCGAAAATAGTTTAAACCCACTGAGGAAACGGGTACCTCAAAACCCCAACCAAAAATTAAATACACTGCCAGAATGTCTGTCGGACGATGTGCACACAAACAATTGGCAGAGAGAACCAAATGGGAAGAAGTTTCTGATAGTTCTGAATAAATGATCTAGCAACCATAAATCTTCCATGCGCTATTCTATTGCTTATGTGTGCTACTCTATCTTGTTATGTAAAATAAGCATATGTAAAATATCGGTATTGTATGGTATTGTATTATTTTGGTTTATTAATAATAAATGCATAGAATGATTATTTGTATTATTATTACTACTTATTATTATTATTATTATTATTATTACATAATAACGTAGTAACTCGCTATAATTTTTCATAGTGGAATATTATTAGGATTTTAGTAGTTAATTCCTTGTACTAGCTATATTGTATGAACTTAACGGGTAGGTAATACCCTAGAAATAATTATAAAATGCTAATAAGAAGAAAAAGCTTTTATAATAATTGGTTCATATTATTAATATGCTACGATTAACTATTGACAACTCATTTTACCTATAATATTCCAGATGATTAAATTATCTCTGTTGTGTTTATTGAAGAAACATGTCTCAAATGTCGGATGCTGAGTTTGAGGAACTAATCGAGAAACGTGTGAATGAAAGAATTGCTGCAGCTGAGGCAGCAAAAGCAACAGCCGAAGCAGCAGCCGTAAACACAAACACACGAAACGGATGCTCATACAAAACTTTTCAAGGATGCAAACCACAGACGTTTAGTGGAACCGAGGGACCAGTCGGTCTAACCCGATGGTTTAAAAAGATGGAGTCCGTTTTCAAAATCAGTAATTATGCGAATGGAGACAAGTCAAAGTATGCTTCGTGCACGTTGCAAGACGGTGCACTTACTTGGTGGAACAATTATTCTAAAGCAGAAGGAGTAGATACGACATATGATATCTCTTGGGAAGAACTGAAAAAGATGCTAATCGAGGAGTACTGTCCTCAAAACGAGATCAGAAAAATGGAATCGGAGTTACATAATCTGAAGGTTTTCGGCGCGAATCTCAATAACTATGAAAAGCGTTTCATGGAACTAGCCTTGTTGTGTCCCGAATTGGTGCCAAATGAGAAATGAAAGATAGAAATATATACTGACAGTTTATCGATCAATATCAAAGGAAATGTTACATCGTCCAAACCGAATACGATGCAGGAAGCCATGACAATGGCACACCAACTCATGGACCAGATCACAGAGAGTTCAATTAAGACCAATTATCGAAGTCAAGACAACTGAAGGAAAGAGGAAATGGGAAGACTATAAGGGCAAAAGTACTCACCTGAAGAAACAAGAAACTTTTAAAGGTAAACAAGATGGGGCAACTGCAAGTCCAAACTATAAGGGACCCCATCCGTTCAGCAAAAGATGTTACACATATCATGCAGGTTATTGCCAAGTGGTATGTGATAAGTGCAACAAGAAAGGACATGTGGCGAAAGATTGTTATGCCACCGTTTCTGAAGTAAAGACAAAACCGACCGATGTCAAGAAATGTTTTGGATGCGGGAAGTCTGGTCACTTTATAAATTAATGCCCTGATAAGGAGAAGAACAAAGAACAAGCACGTGGGAGGGCATTTAATGTTAGTACCAGTGAAGCACGTGAGGATCCTAATCTTGTCACGGGTACGTTTACCGTTAATAATCAACTAGCTTCTATTATGTTTGATACGGGTGTTGATAGAAGTTATATGTGTAAAGACTTTAGTTCTAAACTAAAATGTGTATCATTGCCTCTAGACGATAAATATACTATTGAATTAGCTAATGGTAGACTGATAAAAGCTGATAAAATTTGTCATGGTTACGAAATAAATCTCGCTGGTGAAACCTTCAAAATCGATTTGATACCCGTAGAATTAGGAAGTTTTGACGTAATCGTTGGCATGGAATGGATGTCCAAAACAAGAGCGGAAGTTGTTTGCGCTGAGAAAGCAATCCGCATCCCTCGTAAGGATAAAACGTCATTAATGATTTATGAGGAGAAGAGCAACTCAAAGCTGAACTTTATCAGCTGTATGAAGGCCCAGAAACTTATAAGAAAAGGTTGTTATGCTATTCTGGCACACGTAAAGAAGATCGATACTAAAGAAAGAAGCATTGATGACATGCCAGTTGTAAGAGAATATCCCGGAGTATTTCCAGAAGAATTACCGGGGCTACCTCCACACAGATGTGTAGTATTCCAGATTGATCTCGTACCAGGAGCCGCACCTGTAGCCCGATCCCCATATAGACTTGCACCTTCAGAAATGCAAGAATTACAAGACCAGTTGCAAGAATTATCGAACCTTGGATTTATTTGTCCCAGTTTTTCACCTTGGGGTGCTCCTATTCTGTTCGTCAAGAAGAAGGATGGATCTATGAGAATGTGCATAGATTACCGAGAATTAAACAAATTAACGATCAAGAATCGGTACCCATTATCGAGGATTGATGATTTGTTTGATCAATTGCAAGGATCAAGTGTTTATTCTAAGATTGATCTATGCTCCGGATATCATCAGCTGAGAGTGAAGGAAGAAGATGTTCCTAAAACCGCGTTCAGAACCCGTTACAGTCACTATGAATTTTTAGTCATGCCTTTTGGATTGACTAATGCTCCAACAGTATTCATGGATCTAATGAATCGCATCTGTAGACCGTATTTAGACAAATTTGTCATTGTTTTTATCGACGACATATTGATTTACTCGAAGAACAAGGAATAAAATGAGCAACACTTAAGACTGGTACCAGAGATACTCAAGAAAGAAGAATTGTACGCAAAATTTTCGAAGTGTGATTTCTGGTTACAAAAAGTACAATTTTTGGGCCATGTTGTCAGTAAACATGGAATTAAAGTTGACCCTGCCAAGATCGAAGCCATTAGTAAATGGGAAACACCGAAGACTCCAATACAAATCCGTCAATTCTTAGGTCTTGCTGGTTACTACAGAAGATTCATCCAAGATTTCTCTAGAATCGCCAAACCCTTAACTGCGTTGACTCAAAAGGGAAAGAAGTATGATTGGTCCACGGAACAGGAATTCTCATTCCAGTTATTAAAGAAGAAGTTAACGTCTGCACCCATTTTGTCATTACCAGAAGGAAATGATGATTTCGTGATCTATTGTGACGCTTCGCGCCAAGGTTTAGGATGTGTATTAATGCAACACACCAAAGTTATCGTATATGCCTCACGACAACTACAAATTCATGAAAAGAACTATACGACGCATAATTTGGAACTTGGAGCAGTAGTTTTTGCACTCAAAATATGGAGAAACTATCTATATGGCACCAAGTATACAGTGTACACTGACCATAAGAGTCTTCAGCATATTTTTGATCAAAAACAACTCAATATGAGTCAACGTCACTGGGTAGAGTTTTTAAACGATTACGATTGTGAAATTCGTTACCACCTCGGAAAGGCTAATGTTGTAGCTGATGCCCTAAGTCGAAAAGAAAGAGTAAAACCTCTTAGGGTCCGAGCTTTGAATATTACAATTTGTACTGATCTCACAAAGAAAATTCAAGCAGCACAGTTAGAAGCTTTAAAAGAAGAAAATGAAAAAGGCGAAATGAGCAAAGGGTTAGAAAAACAACTTGAAGTAAAAGCCGATGAAACCCTGTATTTTGCTGGTAGGATATGGGTACCAAAACATGGTTGTAGTGACCCGAACTTTTCCATGTTTATATATATTAATTGAGATTGATATTTACATGATTAAATGTTTCCAACATGTTAAGCAATCAAACTTGTTAAGACTTGATTAATTGAAATATGTTTCATATAGACAATTGACCACCCAAGTTGACCGGCGATTCACGAACGTTAAAACTTGTAAAAACGACATGAAGATATATATATGGATATACATATGGTTAACATGAGATTATGATAAGTAAGTATCTCCATAAGTATATTAATAATGAGTTATATACATATAAACAAGACTACTAACTTAAGGATTTCGAAACGAGACATATATGTAACGATTATCGTTGTAACGACATTTAAATGTATATATATATATCATATTAAGATATATTAATATATCATAATATCATGATAATATAATAATTTAACATCTCATTAGATATAATAAACAATGGGTTAACAACATTAATTGAGATCGTTAACTTAAAGGTTTCAAAACAACACTTACATATAACGACTAACGATGACTTAACGACTCAGTTAAAATGTATATACATGTAGTGTATTTAGATGTATTAAAATACTTTTGGAAGACTTCAAGACATATATCAAAACACTCATACTTAACGAAAATGGTTACAGTTACTTTTCCATTCTTTTCTTTCATCAAGAATTCTAGTCGTATTCTTACCCGTATTATACACAGCTTCAAAACGTACTTACTATGAGTATATACCAATAGGAACTAGCATGGGATTCCACTCTTGATTATGTCATGTATGACTAATCAATTTTAACTTCTACCATGAGCTAGTCAACTAACTAGAACTCCTTTTAACCCCACTCACCACTCACCAATTACCACTCATCATTCACTCCATTTCACTTCCAATTCTCTTTCTAATTCTCTCTCAACACACACACACTATTATGAACGTATTTTTCCAGTAGTTAATCATCATCTTCATCAAAAATCACTTCAAGAATCAAGCTATAATCATCATAGGAAGAACACTTCAAGAACACTTCAAAAATCCCTTCAAGTTTACTAATTTACTTCCAAGCTTTCTAATCCATTCCAAGTAATCATCTAAGATCAAGAAACCTTTGTTATATACAGTAGGTTATCTTTCTTATTCAAGGTAATATTCATATTCAAACTTTGATTCAATTTCTATAACTATAAAGTATCTTAATTCGAGTAAAAATCTTACTTGAACTTGTTTTTGTGTCATGATCCTACTTCAAGAACTTTCAAGCCATCCAAGATCCTTTGAAGCTAGATCATTTCTTGTCACTTCCAGTAGGTTTACCTACTAAACTTGAGGTAGTAATGATGTTCATAACATCATTCGATTCATATATATAAAACTATCTTATTCGAAGGTTTAAACTCGTAATCACTAGAACATAGTTTAGTTAATTCTAAACTTGTTCGCAAACAAAAGTTAATCCTTCTAACTTGACTTTTAAAATTAACTACACACATGTTCTATATCTATATGATATGCTAACTTAATGATTTAAAACCTGGAAACACAAAAAACACCGTAAAACCGGATTTACGCCGTCGTAGTAACACCGCGGGCTGTTTTGGGTTAGTTAATTAAAAACTATGATAAACTTTGATTTAAAAGTTGTTATTCTGAGAAAATGATTTTTATTATGAACATGAAACTATATCCAAAAATTATGGTTAAACTCAAAGTGGAAGTATGTTTTCTAAAATGGTCATCTAGACGTCGTTCTTTCGACTGAAATGACTACCTTTACAAAAACGACTTGTAACTTATTTTTCCAACTATAAACCTATACGTTTTCTGTTTAGATTCATAAAATAGAGTTCAATATGAAATCATAGCAATTTGATTCACTCAAAGCGGATTTAAAATGAAGAAGTTATGGGTAAAACAAGATTGGATAATTTTTTTCATTTTAGCTACGTGAAAATTGGTAACAAATCTATTCTAACCATAACTTAATCAACTTGTATTGTATATTATGTAATCTTGAGATACCATAGACACGTATACAATGTTTCGACCTATCATGTCGACACATCTATATATATTTCGGAACAACCATAGACACTCTATATGTGAATGTTGGAGTTAGCTATACAGGGTTGAGGTTGATTCCAAAATATATATAGTTTGAGTTGTGATCAATACTGAGATACGTATACACTGGGTCGTGGATTGATTCAAGATAATATTTATCGATTTATTTCTGTACATCTAACTGTGGACAACTAGTTGTAGGTTACTAACGAGGACAGCTGACTTAATAAACTTAAAACATCAAAATATATTAAAAGTGTTGTAAATATATTTTAAACATACTTTGATATATATGTATATATTGTTATAGGTTCGTGAATCAACCAGTGGCCAAGTCTTACTTCCCGACGAAGTAAAAATCTGTGAAAGTGAGTTATAGTCCCACTTTTAAAATCTAATATTTTTGGGATGAGAATACATGCAGGTTTTATAAATGATTTACAAAATAGACACAAGTACGTGAAACTACATTCTATGGTTGAATTATCGAAATCGAATATGCCCCTTTTTATTAAGTCTGGTAATCTAAGAATTAGGGAACAGACACCCTAATTGACGCGAATCCTAAAGATAGATCTATTGGGCCTAACAAACCCCATCCAAAGTACCGGATGCTTTAGTACTTCGAAATTTATATCATATTCGAAGGGTGTCCCGGAATGATGGGGATATTCTTATATATATGCATCTTGTTAATGTCGGTTACCAGGTGTTCACCATATGAATGATTTTTATCTCTATGTATGGGATGTGTATTGAAATATGAAATCTTGTGGTCTATTATTATGATTTGATATATATAGGTTAAACCTATAACTCACCAACATTTTTGTTGACGTTTTAAGCATGTTTATTCTCAGGTGATTATTAAGAGCTTTCGCTGTCGCATACTTAAATAAGGACGAGATTTGGAGTCCATGCTTGTATGATATTGTGTAAAAACTGCATTCAAGAAACTTATTTTGTTGTAACATATTTGTATTGTAAACCATTATGTAATGGTCGTGTGTAAACATGATATTTTAGATTATCATTATTTGATAATCTACGTAAAGCTTTTTAAAACCTTTATTGATGAAATAAAGGTTATGGTTTGTTTTAAAATGAATGCAGTCTTTGAAAAACGTCTCATATAGAGGTCAAAACCTCGCAACGAAATCAATTAATATGGAACGTTTTTAATCAATAAGAACGGGACATTTCAATGGTAACCTAAGGCAACTAGTACTTAATGAAGCACACAAAACGAGGTACTCAATTCACCCAGGAAACGAGAAAATGTACCACAATCTCAGGAAGTTTTATTGGTGGCCTAATATGAAGACAGAAATTGCTACTTATGTAAGCAAATGTTTGACGTGTGCAAAGGTCAAAGCTGAGCACCAAAAGCCGTCAGGATTACTGCAACAACCAGAAATTCCGCAGTGGAAATGGAAAAGAATAACCATGGATTTCATTACGAAATTGCCAAGGACTGCAAGTAGTCATGATACTATTTGGGAGATAGTTGATCGTCTAACTAAATCAGGTCACTTCCTACCAATAAAGGAGACAGACAGTATGGAAAGATTAGCACGCCTATATTTGAAGGAAGTAGTTTCCAGGCATGGTGTACCTATCTCCATCATATCTGATCGCGACACCCGATTCACATCACGTTTCTGGCAGTCATTACAAAAAGCATTGGGAACTCGATTAGATATGAGCACCGCTTATCACCTACAGACAGATGGTCAAAGTAAAAGAACAATACAAACATTGGAAGACATGTTACGGGCATGCGTGATTGACTTTGGAACCAGTTGGGATCGACACTTACCGTTGGCAGAATTTTCATACAATAACAGCTATCATACGAGCATCAACGCAGCGCCATTTGAAGCACTTTACGGTAGAAAGTGCAGATCTCCTATCTGTTGGAGTGAAGTAAGAGAAAGACAACTTACTAGACCAGAAATTATTCATGAAACCACCGACAAGATCATTCAAATACAACAGCGATTGAAAACGGCCATGAGTCGCCAAAAGAGTTATGCTGATGTAAGAAGAAAACCGCTAGAATTTCAAGTGGGTGACAAAGTCATGTTGAAAGTGTCACCCTGGAAAGGCGTTGTACGATTCGGTAAACGAGGAAAGCTAAGTCCTAGGTACGTAGGACCCTTTGAAATCACCGAAAGAATTGGAGCAGTTGCTTATCGATTAAAGCTACAGCAAGAACTTAGTAGTGTTCATGACACATTTCACGTGTCAAATTTAAAGAAATGTTTAGCTGAAGAGGATGTTGTAATTCCTCTTGACGATATACGAATCAATGATAAACTCCATTTTATCGAAGAACTTGTTGAAATCATGGACCGTGAGGTCAAACAATTAAAACAAAGCAAAATACCGATAGTTAGGGTTCGTTGGAATGCTAGACGAGGACCCGAGTTTACTTGGGAACGTGAGGATCAAATGAAGCAAAAGTATCCACATTTGTTCACTGATATCGCTCATAAAACAGGTACTACTCAAAATTTCGGGACGGAATTTTCTTTAACGGGGAGGTTATGTGATGACCCGAAAAATTTCGACTAATTTAAGCCAATTCTCTATATGATTTAATATTATGTATATATATATATATATATATATATATATATATATATATATATATATATATTATAAGATGTACAAGTAAAACTCTAATTGCTACTGTAAAAATGACTTTGCTACAGTAAAATACTATTTGCTACAGTAAACACTATTTGCTACAGTGAAACCATATTTTGCTACAGTGCTACAGTGAAAACGACTTTGCTACAGGAAATGAAAAAGTATTATAAATACGCCAGTTTGCTTGTTTGGAA